>NC_085136.1:305703720-305818660 GCF_035046485.1 Aedes albopictus
AGATGTAGACTATCAATATCCAGCCTAGTTTTGTGTATACCGAAGGCAACTGCACCGGAGCAGCAGCTAGCCGAATTGTTCTTCATCGCCGTTCAATTTTCACTTCGACAGATTCACTTACTGCACTGACAACCTTCAATTCACACACCACGAAATTGGATTTCACTGCTGCAGAATGCAGCAGAAGCTGCTCAATTATTGAAATAAATTGCTTCTTGCCGGGAATAAATTGTAAACAAAAAGTTATCTTCGTCCTTGGGAAGATGCAGACAAATGTGTGCGTGGATTTTCCTCATACGAAACATCGTAAAGCATTGTCCAGTTAGAATCCGGACGCAAAGGATAATTTATTGTGACGCTCTCAATGATCATAATCATATTTTTTTACAGCAGTCTGATCATAAACAAGTCCTCTATTGATGGTGAAAATTTCATCGATTTTCTTGCTACGAGTGAAAAATTATTTCAGATTGAAGACAAGTGAAGGAAAAAAATCTTGCACAAACACGCTGAAAATTAAGCGTGGTCAGGTACGACAGTCGCGAAAAATGTTAATGTCTCCATAACCATTATGTGTGATGTGCACATATGTTGTTAACCATGCCATGAGGAAGTGCCCAAGGAAGATTGAAGTTTATGTTCATGGATAAATCTGCTTGGAATTCCAAGATTTGCCAGGAAGTTCGAGCTCTGGACATCGTTTTCTCACATCACGATTTTGACACCAAATGTGTACAAAGATGATAACCTCAAGAATCGCGTGCTGCTTTTTAAAAATGCACACAAGGGATCTGTAGAGGTTTGAGCTAATTTGGTGAGCTATCACGACAGCCTGAGATGTGTAATGGTGTCATCACTGTTGGATAGTGTTTATTAACGAAAAAACACTCAAATTTCGCTTCTTTGAAATTCACTGAATAGCCCTTAATTTCGCAAGAAAAGAAATAATTGGTAAAGTTTCTTTGGGATCCTAATCAGATTGGTAGAGGGTCTCAGGACAGTACAGAGATGACCTGATTGTTAAACAAATCCGCCGAAGGGGTTGATGTTAAAATTTACTACCATTGTGCAGATTTTTAAGAAAGTAATCACGGAAAAAATGATAAAATGTATTAAAAATTAAATTAAATAATTTTAATGATATTTTTCCATGAAACTACAGTAAATTATCTTTGTTTTGAGGGCTTCACCTTTTCTGTTTGTTATTCCACCTCTGAGATATAAGTGATTATCTGCGTCCGGATTCTAACTGGACAATGCTTTATTTCACAACCACAGAGAAAGGTTTCTTCGTTGCACTGTGATGGCGTACTATGATCTGGTGGGCAAATATACTAACTGAAATATTTTGGTCGATATTTTAAAGCTACATCCACCTCAATTTTAAATCTTTCTGCTCAATAGTACTTTGAATACATGAGTTGAGTTGGATTGCGCAAGGCAAAGTGCTAGAATAAAATCAACCATTATTGTTAGTCATTAAATAGACGGGAATTAGAAAAAAAAACCTTATCATAAAAAAAGAAATGAGGAGTTCGTGATGGAGTTTTTGGAAGAACTATTTTAAAAACTCTCAGAGGACTTTCACGATTTCTGGAATGAATTTCTGAAGTAGTTCTTACGAATTTTTAAGATAACCTTGTTCATAGAAGGAATTTCTACTGCTATATTCGTGAAATGATGTGCTGATGCATCCTCGGAGGAATTGGTTTTAGTGATTCCTGAAACATTCTCAAAGAAACTCTTATAAACAAATCTTGGATTGAATTGCAGGGCATTTTCTGAGTGATTCTTAGAGAAACTTCTGAAGCTTTACTCGTAATAATACCAGCAGGCATCTTATAACGAAGTTTTGGAAGAATCGTAAAAGTAATTTACGAAAATATATTCTTGGGTTGAGGTTCTTGGGTGAAATCTTAAAAGTATTGTAAGAATTTATCGAGTATTCTTCTTTTAATTTCTAAAAATGCCCCCGAAGATTATTTCGAAAAAAAAACCTCTCAAGCACTTCAAGAGAAATTTTGGAGGCATTCTTGGACGAAACTCTGGACGAATCTGTGGGAATTTCTTAATGAAACCTCTGGAATGATGTTGGGTCTAAGTTCTGATGAATTTCTGGTAAGAACTTCCAAAAACCTTGATGAAATTCTCTGAAGGAACCTTTATTACTTTTTTAATTACTTTTTGAATACTCAGACGAAATCCTAAAAAAACAAATGAAGATTAAAAAAAGCCCTTGGAATGATAAAGGAGATTTTAGAATACTTAAAGATAAAAAAATAACTCTTTCAAAGTTTTCTAGCAGATTTTCCAAATGATTTTTTATTTAATACTAAAAGCGTTGTTTTAATTTCAAAAATAAAAATTTTCGTTATTTTTTTTGAATTCCCAAAGTAATTTTAAAATAGTTCATTCCCAAATCAAATTGATACTTCAGTATATATTCACCGAAATCTTCATAGAAATCTCACTAAAATTGCTTGAATCTTGAATTCTGAATATGTCTTTCAAAATTTCAGAAAAATAATGGACGTCGTATTTCAATTGTCTTTTAATGAGGATTTTGTAAAAAAAAATTTATATTTCCATACACTTTGTCAGAAACTTTCTGCGTCACTTTTAAACTAGCGGCGTACACACTCACTGTTTACTGTTGAAAATCAAAGTGCCGGCAAGGAATTTTCCGAATCTAGCCACGAACAGACTCACTGTTTACTTTTGGCATCGAACATCAAACAGTTAGCACATTTAGTACTCCCTGGATAAATTTATTTAGTAAATCTAGGAGAAATTATTCAAGAAATCCCTACAGAAATCTCTAGAAGCATTCCTAGAGAAATTGCTATTGAAATTCTTGAAAAAAAGTCCTGAATCTTACGGAATTATCTGATGAGATTCCTACAGAAATCCCCGGAAGAATTCATGGAGGAATTCTTGCATGAATTCTAAGAGGAGCACCAGCATAAATTTTTGAAAGAAACTTTTAGAAGACTCGCAGCACGGACTTCTAGAGAGATTTTAGCAGGAATTACTGAAGGAGTCCAGGAAAACCATCAAGGATTCCTCCAGAAAATTCTACAGGGATTCCTACAGGAGTTTTTTCAGGTATTAGTCCAGGAGCTTCTTTGGAGATTCTTACAGGACTCATTCAAATATTCCTACTGAAGTTTCTTCAAAGATTGCTTTAAAACTCCAATCTAGGATTTCTCCAGAAGTTCCTTAAGAAATCTCTTCAGTAGCTTCTTCAGAGATTCACCAGAGGTATTCGAGAATGCCTTTAAGAGTGCCTTAATGGATTTTTTTTTCCAGAAGGACGTTTAGGAATTCCGACATGAGTTCCTCCAAGAATTACTCCAGGAGTTCCTTCAGAAATTCTTTTAGGAGCATTTGGGGATGCCTTCTGGAGATCCACCAGTGATTCCCATAGGTCCTTCAGTGATAACTCTAGGAGTTTTTTTTTCAGGGATTCCTTCTTATGTTCCTTCAGGAATTCCTACAGGAGTTCCTTCAGAGATTCCGCCAGCAGTGCCTTCAAGAACTCGTCTAGAATTTCAGTCAGGGATTTCTCCTGACGTTCCACTAGGGATCTCTCTAGTAATTCCCTTAGGAATTACTCCAAGATTTCAATATCAAGGGTTCCTTCTGAGATCACTCCTAGTATTTTTTCGGGGAATTCTCTTGGAATGCCTCCGGAATGCCTGATGGTAATTTTTCAGAGAATTCTTTCAGGAGTTCTTTTAGAGATTTCAATAAAAGTTCTTTCAGGAAATCCTACAGAAGTTCCTTGAAGAACTTCTAGGAGTTCCTTCGAGGGTTCGTGCAATACAATATTTTTTTCAGATTTTTCATAAGTTCCATAAGTGATCTCTACAGGAGTTGAATTCTTTCAGGGATCTTCTCAGTAGTTCCAGGAAGATTCAGGGATACCCCAATGTGTTTATTAGGGGTTCCTGCAGAAGTTCTCTCAGTAATTCCAACAGGAGTTCCCTCATGTATTGTTCCAAAAGTTTCTACAGAGATTATTTCCGAAGGATTCAGCGATGCCTCCTTGAGATCTATTAGGAATTCCTCCAGAAGCTTTTTCAGTAATTCCTGCAAGAGGTCCTTCTGAAATTAGTATAGGAGTTACTCCAGGGATTGCTTCTAAAGTGCCTTTAGGAATGCCTACTGAAGGTCCAAGGACTTCTTCAGAGATTCCTCCAGGAGTGTCAGGGATTCATGTAAATGTTTCTTCAGAAGCTCCTCCTGAATTTCTTCAGGAATTCCATTACAAATTCCTTCATTGATCTCTCCAACAGTTTCTTTAGGGCTCTCTCCAGGATTCCCATCAGAGATTCTTACAAGAGGATCTAAAGATGCGATACTTTCAGGACAATTCAGGGATTTCCCCAGACGTTTCTTCAGGGATTTCTACAGAAGTTCATTCAGGGATTAGTCCTTGAAGCCATCTGTGAAGAGATTCTGAAAAGAATTGCTGGAGAGATTCACAAAGTAATAGCTGGAGATATTCTTGAAAATACCTAGGCAGAGATTTTCGAAGGAATTGTTGGAGGATTAGCAAAGAAAGCCTTCCCGGATAAAAATCAACCATTGCATATTTGGTGAAAACCATTCGTATACCATTTAGTGTATTGGCTACAATAAAATGTATCGTAATGTAATTGTTCGATAAAATCTTTTCGTACTGTACCTGCTATACATTTACATCAGATTTAAATGTAACAATATATTGTACCGTTGGACGGGGTGTCATTGGGCCACTATTACGCACGTTTAGAATATGACGGGAATGCATATTAAAACAAATCTGATTTATATTGAATCCATGTCATTGATGGACCAATGTTACCGTCTAGGACTAATGTCACCCCTAATGATGGTAACTGTTTGTCTAACGTTTGAACAATTCACATTTCCCACATTTCCAGAATATTTTTTCCGTACATTATAAGTTTTGTTTTCAATTTTAGATTTTATTTCGTTTACGTTGGCGACTTCGGAAACAAAGAAAAACAAGAGAGAAAGTTTAATAATCATGTTTAAAACTCAAGTGAATTGCTAAAATTGTTTAATTAGTGACATACAGGTGTGGTAAGGGATATTATAAGCCTGATAACATTTGAGAGTATAGCCAAAAGGTAGCATATTCAATGTAAGCTATAAATACAGATTAGACTTATTTCATTTATTTGACTTGTTTTAGCAGCGTCCTGGGAATGAACAAAGTTCCAATTTGTGTAGAAATTCCCAACGGATGAAGTCAACTGTCATTAGCTCGAAGAAGAGAAGAGGGAGAGAATATACGAACACCGAAGCCATCGTGATGGATTCGGCATCCGACTCGTGATCGGTGGATGGAAGAAAGTCAAGTCAGTCAATCGGATATAGCTGACAGCAACAGGTGTCTTGCAACGAGGCGTGCTGTGTTACGACAACAGGTGCCAAAAGAACTGCTACTGGACGCTGGTAAACGACCACCCAAGATGCTCCTATGTTACCAATAGTCCACGAATGTAGGTCAATCCGGAAAGACACATGGAACACACGTGAATCAACTAATGAGATTCAATACGAACTGTATATTTTTTTATTTCCATTTAGGGAAATTTCGTCCCCTTATTGTCTCCTTTGATCACAAATGTTTCAATTGCGATTAATAAAATTAATCTTTGGCATAGAGCTATTTTTTTTGCATGCAGGACACTGACTTATATATGTTCATCTTCAAGTTCGTTGTTTACTGTTATTTAAGTCGAAATAATCAGTTTCCCCATGAGTCATCCTTTGAGTTAACTATATAATTCGACGCTAACGTTTGTTATATATTATGAAATGGGTGCTTCAAATGTTGCAATAACATTTAAGCACGCTGTAATGTTACTTATGTACCTCATCACCCACTTCATGCAACTACATGAGTTGTCTAACAATACTTCGCGTGCTCGGCAAAGTTCCATCACGCCGCTCAAAGTGTTACCACAAATAATGATTAGTTTGCCTGTACCAGTTATTTGGCTGGTGGGGTATGGGAGCCTAAGCTTCAACTGCTAATGCAATCAGACATTACCCAGACTTTGACGTAGATGATCCTATATTTGAAGAGTTATTCAAGCCGTTTCAGAGAAATTTTAAAATACAGTTGAATTATGTTGAACTTGATAGTTTCGAACGCTCAAAGATAGCTCTATTTCACTTAATTTTCATACTCGTTGGCAGGTTTCAGATACCATTTATAGAAGCAAAATTACAAACTTAATAATGTACGATTTTTGTAATATAAAACAAAACAACATAACAAAAGAGAACCATTCAACATTCAACGTAATGTATAGCCAGTATTGAAATTATGGTTAAAAAAATACAATCCCTGTACATTTTATTGTATGAAACGATACGTATACCATACCATATACGGTACATTTACAATAAAATGTATGGTTTTGCAAAAATATTAGTATTAAAAGAAATCGTTTTTTGTAAGGTTTCGATACTTAACAACCTGTATAATTTATTGTAAAAACCTCGTTTTCAATTAACTGTATGGTTGCACCATTATATCGTATTGTTTTAGTATTGCCAAATATGGTTCTAAATAGTACTGTTACAACACGATGTTCGTTTTTTGTATTGTATTTAATATCCGGGTTGAAATGATGCTCAAAGGATAACTTCTTGAAGAAATCTGTGGAGAGATTCTTGGATGAATTTCCAGAGATATTGCCAGTATTTTCAAAGGAACCTGAAGAAGTCCTGGAAGCATCTGTGGAAGGACTTCTGATGTAATCTGCAGAAGGCTGCTCAAAGCATTTTTGGAGCAATTTCTGCATAAATCTTTGAATGTGCTGACAGAAATTCTAGAGAGATTCTCCAATAAATCTCATAGTTTTATTCCTATGCAATTGATCCAAGTGTGAATGTATGCCTTAAACAATTTCACCGAAACAAAATCCCATAGCATTCGCATAGGATAACGGTGCAGTGACAGGAAATAGAAAAAAAGCCTCGCAGTGAAATCTAATTCCGACTTGAAAAAGTGATAAATTGCCCCCTGTTGAACCGAACCACGGATGACGCGACGGTCGTCGACCAGGGATGGTAGCGGAGGTGGCCCAAAATGACCCACTATGTTTTTACTAAATTAAATTTACCACTGCCACTCACCGCCACCTAGTGGCCGTCGGACGGTGGGCATCGGTGGCAACCGTGGAGTATTAGCAGGATCAGAATCGGTTCTGTCCTTCCCCTCACCAAGCCAGCAGCGCGCGTTGTCCCTCTCCTAATACTATGATAGTCGTTGGTCGTTGGTCGTAATACCGAAAACGATAAACAACTAAAAACGAGTGTAATAAAATCCAGTCCACACTACTACAGTTCTGTGGTGGTGGTTGGTCCGGCAGCTTTTTGGTCGCATATTCGCGGGTGGTGGCAAATGCATATGTTCGGTGTCTCTCTCTTTCTGTATCTCTCGCCTCGAAGGGGTGGCGGGGTGTCAGACACGAGAGAGGGATTGAGAGGGTGAAATGGTTCCAGATAGCAGCTAAAACTGTCAACTGAAATTTAGCGCACCAGGATATAACAAGTTTCGGGCTTCCGTGGGCAAATGAAAGTTGTATCTCCGGCGCGCGGACTTCGAAGCATGTCCGGCGAGCTTTTTTTTTCTCTATTCTCGTTCATGTCCGCTAGGGTTGATTCGATACTGTTATAAGATAGGGTGAGGATGCAAAATGGTGGCATTGATGATAGATTTATGAAGGTTTCAAAATTAGTTTTGAAACATTTATTGAAATTTCACAATTTTAGTATTTCAAAATGCTCACTGTTTTTTTTTTTTTTTGAAAACTATGCCAGACAATTTTTTTTAAAAATTGTGCCTACATTTGCACCTCGTCTTCCACTTCACGCCCAACGGAATTGATTAGTTGTCTTCCAAACAGTTCAAAAGTCTTCGATAGAAAACTAATTACATTCAAATGGCATCTCAAATACAACTGAGTATAGTATAACAGCAATGTGATACCTAGAAAAAAAAAATTAAAAAAATAAAAAAAAAATCAATAAAATATGTTTCCTAAATTTAAAAACGTTGAACATGGTTCCCGATCGTCTATAGGATATCAATAATTTCCAGTCAGTTTCAGAAAAAAATAGATTTAAGATAAATAGTTGATGTTTACGAAAAACATATTTGATTTTTAAGAAGTTTGTTGCTTATGCTCAATCAAATTTAATGAAAAATAAAATAAAAATATCTCGTTTTTTTGCATCCAAAAACGTTGATCACTTTTAGAATTTCCGATTATTTTAGGAATTTCATTAATTTTCAGTAAGTTTCAATCAGTTTAAACAGGCAGTTTGTATTATGGTGACTTATAACGCAGGGGTTTTCAGCCTTTTGACACGCGGAGCACTTCATATCAATAAATTGTTTTATGGAGCACCTATTATAGCGTCAAAGCACACCTCGTGACATACTTAGGTCTATGTATTTACCCTAATCTCATACTTGCTTTCTGACCTCATTTTTATTATAAATATCTCGCTTTGTCGATGATCACGATGAGCAGTGTATAACTGTCCATTCATCAGACTTTTTCTCAAAGCTTTCTTAAAAAATTCTTTAATGATTTCCTATGACATCCTCACCGAGAATTGTAATGTATTCCAGATGTCTTTGGTGGATGTTCTATACTATCTTGGTATGTACAGGTTGAACTTGATTATCCAGAGTCGGGTTGTGGCGCTTCCCAAAATAATATCTCGCAAACGGAATGCTGTAAGAAGCTGCAATGTTGACTGGTGACTGATCAAAGTTGGTTTGCCAAAATATCACCATTTCAGCTTTATAGAGAGCATTCCGCCCCCAGAGAATCCGACTCCGGATAATCGAGTCCGACCTGTACTCAGCTGATTGAATTCCAAAATGTGTAGCAAATTCCATAAGAAGGTCATTGTATTTATTCGACAGATTACTGATAAGCAGTGTGATAAATTATTTCCAGTTCTGGCATGGTGAAATCAGAGCTAGTTAGATAAGCTTCTCCGATTTCAGTGCCCTTTTACTAGCACATTCCCATAGATGAATTCCTGGAGGAGTCTCTGAAGGAACACCTTGAACAATTCCTGAAAGAATACATGGAACAACGTTTTAAGAAATCCCTGCTGATATTTCTCAAGTAACTCTAGGTATATTGAAAAAGTCTACGATATTAGAGTATCGCTGAAGAAAGGAATCGGAAAAAAAATTGAAAAAAAAAATCAAAATAAATTCTTGAACGAATTTCTGAAACAAAAAACAGGAATATTTTAAGAGTCCATAGATGGATTTTCTGAAGAAATTACTGGAAGAATACCTGAAATCCCTGGTGGAATATCCAATACCTCTTGAGGTATTAATGAAAAAAAAATCCTGGAGATATCCCCTAATAAAAATTATAAACAATGTTTGATTTTACGACTGTGGATTCTACAGACCATAGGAATTTCTCGGCTTTGGCAGTCTGAGTGGGTAGCAAAAGGCTTTTTTGCTCCTACATCCGACGTTTCGGTTATATTTATTTAACCTTCTTCTGGGCAAGTATGGGAAAAAATCATTCATTTATTGCGTATCCCTCAATCACATCCACGCACAATCTGATGCGAGTGTGCTTCTCCCCCAGCCAAGCGAAATCTTTCCACTTTCATTGCGCATTCTTTCTAATCGCCGAGCACCGGGCGACGCAAGCAACGACGGCCGAATGAATCGCTACCGAATCTGAGTGCCGAAGGCGAACGAACCAAGATTGAACGAATGTTTGCGTTCAGAGTCGGGTGCGAGAGCATTCATGTTGGAACGTTCATTTAGCGTTCAGTGGAAGCATTCAGTACTGGGAATTGAATCAGTGAGTGCGTTTTGATTCAATCAGCTGAATGCCACTCGGTAGTTGAGAGAGCGAACGTTCTTTTCGTATACACCGATGCAAGCTGATTCATTTCGCTCTCTATTTGTTTATCTCCTGATTCGCTTCGGTGGCGTCGGTTGCGAGCCGTTCGTGTTGCGTTCGTTCTTAATGCGCCGCGCTCTCACTCAGTATTGGGTTGTTGGCGTTCTTTTTGCTATTTTGCATCGCCGGCATTCGGGTGAGCGAATGAGTTTTCCCATGCTTGCTTCTGGGAATAGGAGTTAAAACAATTGTTTTACTGAATTCCTGGAGGAATCCATAGAGCAATCCCTAGAGATAAGCTTGGAGGTAATCCTGGATGAATTCCTAAGAAAATACATAGAGGAATACCCAGCGAAATTTCTGATGAAATTTTTGTATTAATTTCCGTTAGAATCCTTATAAGAATCTCTAAAAGAATCTGTGGAAACATATCTGAAGAAATCCTTGGAGGATTTTCTAAAATTTTCTTAAAGAAGCCATGGCGCAATTTCTGGAAGAGAAATGTCTTGAAAGAATATCTGAAGGAATGTGAAGAAATCGTGGGAATTTTCATTATAATCTCTTGTAGAATTTCAAAAGCAATCCTTGGGAAAAATCTTTAAAATCTTTCTGAGAAAGTTTTGAAGGTCTTTTGAGTTCTTAACGTATCCGTGAATCATTATCTAAAAAAACATGGAGTATTTTTGATAAAGTTCATGGAAGCTTTTTTAGATGAATGATTTGAAAAAATTCTGGAGGAATCTGTATGAAAAAATCTGAAGAAATACGTAGATGAGTTTCTGAAACAATCTATGCAAGATTTTTCAAAAAGAATTCTTGAAGTATTCTCCTCAGGAATCTATGCAACATTTTTGGAAGCTATCCAAGCAAGAGTTTCTTATTTCTTGGAGAAATTGCTAAAGTCTAAAGGGATCCTTAGAAGATTTTTTGAAAAAAAAAATCTGATTTAACTTCTTAATGATTTCCTAGATGATTTTTTAAACTAAACCTAAGAGGAGTTTTAAGAGGAGAACCAGAAAGAATTTCTTAAAGAATCCTTCGAAGCTTTTTTTTCAGGAACTCGTGACAGATTTTTCAAATGAATACTAGAATGAATTTCAGCAAGGGTCCATGAAAGGATTATAAAAAAAAAACCCGTGGAACTTTTTTCAAAGTAATTCTTGGAGAAATTTGTGAAGAAATTATTAGCCAATTTTATAATAGAAGCCATGAGAGATCTACAGAAAGAGTCCCACGAAAAAAATGTGAAGGAACCCCTAGGGCAGTTTCTACAAGAATCCTTGCAGAAAATTCCTAAATGGATCTCACAATTTTTCAAAAAGAATCTCTGGAGAGGACTTCTAAAGAAATTCCAGGAAGATTTTCTGACGGAAATCCAGGTTTTCAAAAACAACAACCCTGGAGTTATTTTTAATGTAAACCCCGGAAAAAGTTGTGGAATAAATCCTTGGAGGATCGTTTGAGAGAATGCTTAAAGGAATGGAAAAAAATCTAGAAAAGTTCCGAAAAAATAGGGTAAATATTTGAAAGATTTCCTAAAGAAATCACTGGAGGAATTCCTGCAAAAACTCATACACAACTTTCTCATACAACTCTTTGTTAAGCTTCTGAGTAATCGCTTGCGGAATTGCCGAAGAAATTGGAAGTTGCTATGGGAATTTCTGGTGGAATCCTCGGAAAAATTTCCGAAGTAACCCCAGTACAATTTTTTTAAGGAACTTTTGCAACATTTTCTGAAAAACTCTGGAATAGCTTCTGAAGGCATACTGCAAACACTTGTAATTAGAAGGCACGTAATGTTGCTAATTGACAATTTGGGAGATGAAATTTGTGAAAAAAAAAATCGCGTACTGGTGGAATTCGAACCCACGGCTCCGTATTCGCTAGATCGGCGCTTCAACCAACTAAGCCACAGGACAAGTAATGGTGGTGCGGAATAGAAAGCCAAACTGACTCCGAAGGCACACCTTGAACACTCCTCTGAAGGCATAACTGAAAGTTTATTGATGGAATCTCTGGAGAAATTTCTAAATAAATGTTCAAAGAAATTCCTGACAAAATCCCTGAACGAACTTTTCAAAGAATCCCTGTAGGAATGTTTGCACCAATTAAGGCCTAATTTTTGACAAAAAATGGAGGAATTTTTAGAATAGGAGGAGTTTCTTAACAAATACCTAAAGAAAATTTTTGAATGCATCCATGGAAGAATTTTTGGAATAATTTTCGGCCGAATATTCGGATAATTTCCAAAATATTTTTTTAGAAAAATTTTAAGAAGATTTTCTTTAAAAATAATGATAGATTCTCCAGCATATAATCCAAACAAATGCCTGGAGAAATTTCTGAATAAAGATACGAAGGAATTTCTAAAGTATCCCTGGGCGAATTTCTCAAACAATCTCTGAAATAATTTGTGGAAAATCAAGGGAGGAATTGGTGAAACAATTTCTTTGTGACACTTCTGGAAGAACATATAGAATATTTTCTGATATAATCTATAACATGATGATTTGATTTAGAAAGTTTTCTTCGGAGACCGTCGTAATAAAGTTGAGAATTCCATTTAACACCGCAGAATTGCAACAAAAGGCCGAGACCGACAAAACAGCGGTACAAACCTACACTACTCGTAGAAAAAGATCGTTCGGCAAATACAGCACTACCAGTAACCACGCTCTATCAAGCGCTTGTCACAAATCTCTAAATTTCCAAAAGAACCCCCGGAGGAATTTCAGAAGGGATCCATGTTGGAATTTCTGAAGCAATTCGTGAAGATTTTTTTGAGCAATTCGTAAAGGAATTTCAGAGAAAATCCTCGGAGACATTTTTACTTATTGATTTTTTTTGTGACATTTTATCAAAAAACATTATTGTGTACATGTCCATTGTTCACAATATTGGTTTTCGAGTCAACCATATATTGGAGACAGAAGATTGGACACAAAAGATTTCGATCGTAACAAGTTAGTGAGAATTACTACTTCCAAAAACTCCGAGCCTTTTAACGAGAATTCAGTTGTCATGCAGTTTTTATATGGTTTGGTATACATTTATTCGATTTTATGTAAGATTCGATTTTATAGACGTTTCAAAAAAATGAAATGTCCACTAAATCGAAGTACAGGGGATGACCAAAATGTTTGGGATAGGCAACATTTTTTTCTTTCACAAAAAAGTTTAATATGCTGTAACTTTTCCTAGAGTGCATCAACCATTCTCAAATTTTGACTGCTTGTCAACCTATTATATTTGCTTCATTGGTACAAATTTGAGCCCGATTGGATAATCTTTACGGAAGCTAGAACCGTTTTCGAAAAACACCATTTTTCAGTAAGCTTATTTTTGAACTGTCATATCTCAGAAACTAGTGAACCGATTTCAAAGAAATTTTGAACGTTTATCAACAATATAATAGTGCTTCTCAAGTTATTAAAACAAAGATTCTTTTTAAACATTTAAAAAAGTTATCACGTTTTGGATTTTTCTCGAAAATATGTAATTTTTTTACATTAATGTCATTAAACTTTAGTTTTGATATCCAAAGAAATTTTATTTCTGTTCTCAAGATACCTCTAATTAGATATATTAGAGCCTATTTGGATTAAAGGAAGAACACATTTAGTAATATTTGTGTGGTATTGTGGTATTGTAATTTTCCGTTATATGGGTGAAAATGTCAAACCGGTATAATTTTATTCGTCATGAGATAATATTATATTTTATGATGTCGCATATTTTATTCAATTTGGTTCACTGGTTTCGGAGATATGACAGTTCAAAAATGGGTAGCCTAAAAATTGTATTTTATGAGAACGGTTCTACCTTCGCGAAAGATTAACCAATCGAGCCCAAATTTGTACCAGTGATGTACATATTATAGGTTGACAAACAGTCAAAATTTGAGAATGTTTGATGTACTCTATGAAAAGTTACAGCATGTTGAACATTTTTGTGAAAGAAAAAACGTTACCTATCCCAAACCTTTTGGCCTCCCCTGTATACATATAGAAGAAAAAAATTTAAAAAAAAACGTTTTTGTCCTATATTTAAAAACGTTTATCACTTTTTTTAGATTTCCCGGTTGTTTTCGAAATACTTACCATTGATTTTCAGTAATTATCAGAAACAACTCAGATTATTGAAATGGCAAAAAATAATAGTTATTTATGTAACGAGTTGCAAAAAGTTGATTTTTTCATCACGAGTCGTACATTTATCCAACGAGGCTTGCCGAGTTGGATAAATAAGAAGAGTGCTGAAAAAATCGAGATTTGCAACGAGTTCCATACAAAATTTTATGCAATGATTTTTTTCATAATGCAACCCATTTCAGTTGCATAATGTTCATAATGCATCTCAAATGAGTTGCATTATGATCATTATACACTTATTTTTCATCATTCAAATCATTTCAGTTGCATAATGAACCAGTTCGGAAAAATTAGCCATTATGATACCAAAATGAGTTATATAAAATGTAAATTATGATACTGAATTGCAAAAAAAATTAATAAAATTCCCGGCTTTTTTTTAAGTCAAAAACGTTGTTCCTGGTTTTGAGTTCCTGGTTTCTTTTGGAATATCATCAATTTTCAGTAAGTTTCCCAAAACACTTAGATTTATAAAAAAAGTGTTGAAACTTTTGAAAAGTTCCCGTAATTTTGCAAGATGTTCTTGAAATATTCTCTAGAAAAAACACATTGAGAAATCTGTCGACATAGGGCCCGCCCATACTTGGTACACTTACCCTATATTCCTTTCAGAAGGGAAACACGGGGTAAAAGCTGGATCTGGTCAATTGCTAGGGAACTGGACAGCGTGTGTGAGTGTGCAGTGCACGCTGCGCTGACAGGAGCTTAGTTTTCCAAGCTTTTAAAAAGCGAAAAAGATACCGCCGTCCGGTTTCATCGAAACGGCGTGCGGGGACCAGGGTGAGCCAGTGTGTTTGAGAAAAACCAGAACAAACGAGAAAAAACTACGACGAGAAACGTTTGTACATTAACCAGATAAAATAGTGCAAAAATATTAACCCAGTTGGATGGCAGTGCGCTTTCCAGTGTGCAAGTATGATTTTAGAAATCAGGTGAAAAGTGGTCAGTTGGGGAGAGCTCTAATAGAAATAAAACCACGGAGAGAAAAAAAATGTGTTAACGGACATACATTCCCGCCCCGCCACCGAACGAGATAAAACGTTTCCAAACGAACGCTTGGTCTGAAAAGTGGTGGTGGAGGTTGATTTTGATAGGATGGAGAGGGGGTACAAAATAAACTGCGGTGTTCTAATTAGAAAAATGTTATTTATTGCTCTGTGGTAGGTTAGATTCCAGAACCGCACACACAGTTATGGATGGCGATAATTTAGAACCGAGCACGTATGAAACAGAATTGAATTTATTGCTTAACTATACAGTGTTGTTCCAGGAGCAAGAAGGAGATGTGTAGGAGTGCTTCCGTCCTTATATGCCATAAATTCACTTTGGAAACAAACATGTGTAGCAAATTGTATTTGATTATAATATAAACTGCAAATAGTTTGTCCTGGGAACCTATCAAGAACTTTACAGAAAAAATAGAACTATCAAATTTATTGTAATCACATCTCTTTAATAACGAAAACATATATGACGATGGGCTTGGTGATCTAGTGGCTACTGCTTCTTGTTCGTATGCAGAAGACCCTGGATTCAATCCCTAACTCGTCCATTTCCTCCTACTTTGTATCTTTCTATGTACTTTCTCCCACCTCTCTACTAGAACTCATATTCTGGGATTCCTCCTGGAGTTTTTTTCGTGGATTTCTCGTGAAATTTCTTCGGGGATTCCTCTTGAAAATCCTTCGAGATTCCATCTGAAATCCTTGAGATTTCTCCTGTGATATTTCGGACTGCAATCCATGTAGAGTGTTATCCATCGGGCTCTCGTGTTCTTTATCAGGTACCTGGCAATCTTCCTAGTATTTTTCCAGAAATCCCTTCGGTGATTCTTCCAGTGATTTCTTCAAGGATTTATCCAGGACTTCCTCCTAAGATTTCATCCAGGGGCTCTTCCAGAAAGTCCTCATGGAACTAATATTGGCCTTGCTCCATGTATTCCGGCAGGGATTCCTCAAGCAATTCCTACTAGGACCCCTCAAGAAATTCTAACTGGGGCGGGGAATTTCCAAGCATACTTCGTTGGATTCCTCTTGGGATTTTTCCTGGTATACTTACAGCAATACTTTCGGGAAATCTTTCTGAGATTCATCCAGAAATGTCTCCTGCGATTCCACCAGGGACTCCTCCATAGATTCCTCCAGAATACCTCTACCGATTCTTCCATGGAGAACTGTAGGTATTCCTCTAGGTGTTTATTCAAGGAGCTTATCTTAAGATTCCCCCAGCATTCCTGATATGGGGTTTCTCTAATAATTGTGTAGATATTCCTGTAGCAATTTCTACTAGTATTCCTCTAGAAATTTATTCTATGATACCACCCAAAGTTCTAGGAACTCCTCCAGAAATTCCTCCAAAAATTCTTGGTGGGATCATTCAAGACAATCTTCTTGAGATTATTTCAGTAGTTCCACCGGTGATTCCTCCAGGAACTTCTTCAGTGATTTTATCCAGAAATTTCAGCTAAGATCCATCAAGGAATTACAACTGTTGTTCTTTCATTTGTCCTAGGACTCCTCCAGAAACTTCTACTGAATGCATTTCATCAGGAGCTCTTAAAGGGATTTCTCTAAAGATTTCTCGTGCGATTTCCTCAGGAATTCTCACTGGGATTATTCATGGCGATATTTGTGAGATTCTTCCAGAAGATCCTCCGATGATTCCTCCAGTAATTTCTCGTGGGATCCCTCCGGGCGCTTTTGTTTCCTTCCTCCAGAAATTTCAACTGGGATTCCTCAAGCAATTCTTCCTGCGGGTATTCCATCTATTCTTGCTAGGACTCCTCCAGAAATTCTAACTGCGTTACTTGAGAAATCCTGGGATTCTTCAAGTGTTTTCTCCTGGCTTCCTTCCGGGCAAACTCCCTGGAATTCTTGCAAAAAAAATCCTGCGATTGTTCTTCCAAAGATTTCTCCAAGAACTCATTCGTTAATTCTTCCAGATATTATATCCAATGATTGCTCCAGAAATTCCTCATGGAATTCCTGCAGAAACACATCTTGGCCCTCTTCTAATGATTCCTCAAACAACTTCTAGTGCGATTCTTCCAGCAATTCTTCCTCCAGAAATTCTAACTATGATACCTCCAGGAATTCTTGCAGTGATTCCTATAGGAATTTATCCTGTCATTCTTGTATTACGAAAAAATAATGAAGCACTACAAATGCACATTAAAAATATAACACTGGAGTGGAACACTACAAATGCGTAATAAATTAGGACATCACATACCGACCCGACATATACAACACATAACATAGATTTTGCCCTGTTACCCTAGTGGATAACAATTTCCGATGACAGGATGACGAGGTTTCATAATTGTTGTTGGTCCATCAGCCAATCCTGTAATCGTATTTTCTCTGGCAGGTTGCCTTTAGTTCGCAGCATTAGTTGATTTCATAGCTTGAGTTTTGTCTAGGAATTTTTAATCCTAAGGGGCATTCTGAATCAAATTTAATTATACGACGTCTACACTTTGATGTATCTGTTAGGGAAGTCTTATAGTTAATTTCAGAGCCCGAAATGACCTAAATGTAGGCCATCAATAAGAGACAGATGATATCTCAAAATGCTCGATTACTCCAGAGCACTATAAATGTGCATTTCTCTTAGGGAAATATTACCAGATTAAAATAGAACACGTAACACAAAAATAAAACTTGTAACACTTGCTGAAGCTCTTCCGGGAAATCTTCCTGAGATTCCTTCAGAAACTCCTTCCGCGATTATTTTAGGGCCTTCTCTATGGATTCCTCCAGAATACCTTTACCGGTTCTTTCAGGGACTTCTCTAGATATTTCCCCAGGTGTTTCTGCTGATTAATCCCAAAATCCTTCTTAGAATTTCTCCAATTTTTTTCCTAAGATTATTCTAGAAACTCCCGTCGGTGATTCCCCCATAAAGTTCTCATGGAAATCCTCCATGGCCTTCCTCCATGAACTCCTGCTGGATTCCTCAAGTGATTCCTGCTGTGATACTTCCAGTAATAAATCTTAGGACTCGGAATTCATATAGGGATTCTTCTGAGAATTTCTCCTGGGGTTCCTTCAAAAACTCTTGCTGGGATTATTCAAGGCAATCTTTCTCGGAATCTTCCAGAAGTGCCTTCGGTGTTTCCTCCAGAAATATTACCCTGGGAATCCTAAGCTAGAGTTTCTTCAAAAATTTATCATGGAATTCCTCAAGGTACTTCCTTTGATCTTCATTCAGGAACTCCAGCAGGGTTTCCTGCTGTAATTCTTTCAGCAATTCCTCCCAAGACTCCTCCATAAGTTCTGTCTGTGATACCTACAAGAATCCCTCAAAGGATTTCTCCTGGCATTCTTGATGGGATTCTTCCGGGCAATCTTCCTAGGATACTTCCAGAAATGCCTTTGGTAATTTTTCCAGGAATTTTTCTAAGGACTCATCCAGAAATTTTTACAAAGATTTTATTCATGGAGTACTCTAGAAATGTCTCATAAACTCCTCTTGTCCTTCCTCCAGGAATTGTAGCTAAAGGAATCCAAACATAAATCTCTAGAAGAATGACAAAAAGAATGCCTGGAGCACAGAGAATAGACATCCAAGTCCAGTTCCGAAACTGTGTAAGGAATTTAACGGCCATTTGAAATCGGCAACACAAGTGGCAATAGCGTGGCGCTGCAATCGGTTAATTTCCCATACAAATTTAATTCACCACATGAAATGTTTCAATTCACCACTGACTGTGGCAATATGGTGTTTGGTGGCGTTAGTGTTGTCATCGTGTATTGGTTTGCAACCTTACTCAAGTAAAGATTCAAATCCTTACACAATTTTCCGAATGAAATTTGTTCTAGCCTGGATGTCTGTTCTCTGTGCCTGGAGATAGCATAGTCGGAATATGGGGTATTACTAGAGATATCCTAACAGGAATGCCTGGAGGAATCCCAAAAGAAGTTCCTTGAAAATGTACCAGGAGGAATGCCTAGAGAAATCCCTGGAAGAATCGATAGAGGTATTTCGGAGAAATCTATGACGAAGCCACTGTAGGAATCGGAGGATAAATTTCTGGAGGAATCCCAGTAAGATTGCTCGAAAGAATTCCAGCAAGAATGTCAGGAGAAATTCCAAGAGGAACCCCTACAGAACTGCTAGGAGGGTTTGCTGGAGGAATCTCTGCAGAAATTACTAGGGAAACGGTGAAACCCCATCAGGACTGCCTGGAGGAATCCTAAGAGAAGTTCATTGAAGAAATATCTCGATGAATCCATAAAGGAAATGTCTTCAGAAAACCCTGGAAAAATCGATAGAGATATTCCTACACACTTAAATTCAGAAATTGATCTCGGTAAACGGTTTACCGAGAATCCAACAGCTGATATCTCGGTAAAATATTTACTGATTCTCGGTAAAATTTTTACCGAGATTTCGGTAAACCATTACCGAGTCTCGGTGAACTTTGCCGAGATCTCGGTAAAAAGTTGGATTACCGAGATCTCGGCAAAGTTTTAACGACATCTCGGTAAAACTTTTACCGAGATTCAGTGAAAATTATTACCGGATTCTGGGCTGTTGGATTCTCGGCAATCCATTTGCTGAGGTCGGCGATTTAATTTAAGTGTGTAGAGGAATTCTTAAAGGAGTCCCTGAATAAATCGCAGGAGCAAATTTTTCGGATAACGCAAAAACAGCTCGTTTTTATCGTTCTGACAGTGATCGGCCTCCAGTAATGGTGACGGTAGTCAATTGACAGAAATGATATTGCGCAGCTCTGGGTTATAACCACGTAATGTGGCTGATGGGGTTATGGCACCAGCAATCGTCATGGTTGGGAAATTCCACGGCAGCATAAAGAGGCACTCGCATTGCTCGTTTCTATATCGAGGACCCTTTTATTGACTTTTCGCGATGGATTATAATAATTCTAAATGATACCGCCGCGGTTGCGGTAGGGAGGGGGCCACTATAGAGTCGCAGTTATATTAACGTTTTATGTCGGTCGGTCGGTAGTCGGTTGGGGGGCGGAGGCAGTAGGTGCGAATCGTGTAATTGATTACCATCATTGCGAGTGCTTCCACAAGTACCTACAACTGTGTAAATTGAATCTAACGAATGGGTCTCCTCGGCGCGGCAGCTGAGGCCGGCCGAGTGTGTGTCATGTTTTACGGCACTCTCCTCGATATAAACTCTCGGGGAGGTCGTAAACAGGTTCCGGAGGATATAGGTAGCAGGTAGTGTGTGTGTGTGTGTGGGCTGAGCGTGCTTGAGTACCCGGCTTGATGATGGGTTCGCTCGCAGTGAAATGGAAATGATGATTCAGGAAAATGTGACTCGTTGAGTGAAACCACATGGCTATGGGAAAATTGTCCTGCGGTGTGTCGAACGATTTTATGGGAATTTTGTTGAATTAAATGGGTGCTATCGTTCAACGTGGTTCAACGACAACGGGTGGGCCAAAAGTTTCGGTGGTATCAGTTGTGGGCTTTTTGTGAAGATGGTGCCAACGAGTAACGAATGAAGCCTAATTTGATACACCAAAATTGGGGCAATCCAAACGTTGCTTATCATCTGGGAGTTTTCCCATGCATACATTTGGAATCCTTATAGTTTTTGACACAGACTCAGATGTGCTTGAACATTTTTTTAACGCCAGACACATTAAGCCTATGGAATTGAGTTCCCTGTTTACTCAACACTCTAAAAGACCGAAAGATTATTTAAGAGGAAACAAACCATCATCGTTTAGCAAAAACTCAAAAGCAGTTTTCTCGTTGAAATCTCAACCAATGTTAATAAAAAAATATCACTGCACTCTGGCCACCATCTGGATAACAGTGAAATAATTTTCAATGATGGTTTTGTGACTTAGAGGAAGAAAACTGCTTTTGAATAATTGATGATTGCTGATAACTGAATGATGGTTATTTGAGCCTTAAAACAAACCAATAATGGGATACAGTTCGCAAAGACGTCCTGGAATGGTGTTTATGTAACGATGGCAAATGAGGAAAGCATTTACCGAAGGCTCAGAAACCAAAAAGAAATAAAAGACCATTCATTCCCTGGAATGGGGGCGTTTTACCACTCCACTACAGATGGGGAAATTGTACTAGTAGGACAAGACCACGATGCGTGTAATTAAAATAATTACAACCATAATTACACGTCGGCAATTTGTATTTATAAAAATCGTTGTTTGCCTTATTCCGGATTCGCCATCTCAGCCGGAAGGTGAACGAACATCAACACAACACGGAAATTTAATGGGGAGGAAGTTGTTCAATGATGGGCGGAAATTGTATGGCCTTCGTACTCGATGAGGGACATGTGTATTCATTATAGGCATGTTACTTGAAAATTCGACACTGATTTTTCATTTGGGCCTAACTGACATTTTCGAGTTCTCTTCATCGATCCGCTCTTTGTGTTATCACAGAATATGTATTGAGTTTTCCAAAGATTTTTTGGTTGAAATGCGAAGAAGACGACAACATGTTGCTATAGAAACAAAAAGAATAATGATTTTGTTTGTTTTGATCAAGTTATTAGCGGAAGAGAGAGTCGACGAAGAGAAATCGATCAAGTCAGTTAGGCCCTTATGAAAAATCATTGTCGAATTGACTAATTTTTGCGGATTCGTTTCAAACAGGGATGTTTCCGATCGAAAACATTCAGACACCATCGCCTTGCACGCGGAATTAGGTACGGTTACGGTACACTACGCTCGATTTCACAGCACAAGTACTGTTGCATATGCGTAGGCGTTTATGCAACCTCTACTGTCTTCCTTGCGCTCACAGCGCCACGCAACGGCAAACGTGATGAACTACGGCTACAAAAATTCAAATCTGCTGCCGAGGCGCATCCACGTGCGCTAGTCGCAGTGAGCCTTGCCATTTTTTAAACTTACCATTCAGTTGCTACGGAAATTCCAGATTCCAGTGGACGTTTGAGTGAAGTGCAGTTCCTCGGTCAGTCTTCTACGCAGAAAATTAGAAAACATACAACCTTCAAAATGGATTCGGAAATTTCGTGTCTCATCAAGTACCTTCAAGCGCTTCGGGTCCGGGATTTGCAATGTAACGTCCTCTTAGCAGTGCACCATTCGACTCGAACAAAGTTCTAATCTATTTTTCTTTCTCGTTTTTCTTCCAGGCAAACCGTTCTTTTCCGGACTGGACGAGCACATTTCGGACGATGCCGGAGGGTTTATCGGCGGAGGTAACGGCGGCGGCGGCGGCGGCATCGGTGGCAACAACCATCACCAGCACTCGTCGTCGCACCTGCACCAGCAACAGCACCATCATCATCACCATCACCACCACCAGCTGACGGCACTCGGCGGATCGCCGGCGCGCTCGTCGCCCCACTCGAATGGGTCCGAATCGACGGAACGGTTCAGCCGGAAGGTGTTCGTCGGCGGGCTGCCCCCGGACATCGATGAAGGTTAGTGCGACTTAATTTTTTAAGAATAATTTTTGTCCTGGAAAGATATTGAGGGGTTAGGCGATTCAAGAATTGACGGTATAGTTGTACTAACTTGGGTCAATTGTCGTGTGCATGTACCCGTCCAATTTCTCCAGTTTTCCCGAATAGTCAACAAACTGGGATCTTTTTTTACTGATTTGGTTGCGGCCAAATTTCATGGATACTCACCATCCATTGACACTCCAAGTGATTTAGATAATGCCGTTGATACTACAACGACCTTCATCATGAAAGCTTTTGAAGAAGCATGTCCTCTACGGTCTGTGAAGATCACAAGAGGAACCCCTTGGTGGAACTCTGATCTGGCGAAACTCAGGAAACAATGTAGAAAGAATTGGAACAGACAACGTTCGGCTGGTTCGGAGGCTTTCAGGTCGGCTCGCAACGCCTACAGGAAAGCTCTCCGGTTTGTTGAACGATCCGGCTGGAAAAACCTTTGTACAAATGTTACCAGTTTGAGTGAAGTCAGTCGGTTAAATAAAATCCTTGCGAAATCTAAGGATTTCCGAGTGAACGAACTTCGTTTGCTAAATGGCGATCTTACTTCTTCTGATGAGGAAGTTCTGGAATGCTTATTCAGCACACACTTCCCTGGATGTGTGGATATCACATCTTCGGATAAACCTGATGTCTTTTCTTGTAGTTACGATTCCCTGGATTCGGCTCGGAGTATTGTAACTATAGAATCGATTGAGTGGGCACTTAATAGCTTTGCTCAATAGAAATACACTAGAACTCCAATGGCGCTGTAGTCAGTTTTCCTATTTAATTATTTTAAAAACTTTAATTGCAATAATCTACTATTTTAAAGTGTCCATCTTGTAGAGAATTTTTTGTTATGGTACCGTGCGAGCACCATATTATAGACAGCTCCATATTCTGAACAGTCGGCTAACGCAAAATAGATTTTCCTTTTATGGAGCATATATTGAATCGAGAGTTGAGGTGTTAATTTTATTAGGCGCCTCTATTACCCAATCGTTACAAAACATATCGTTTTTGACTGAACTGCGAACGTAGAGAATGTGTTTGTACATAGTAAGTAACACTATGTGTTCAGAATTAGGACCACGGCTTCTTATGGTGTCCATAATTAGGAACACGTCGTCTACAAACAAAAATATGTCTAGATCAGGGACTGGAAGTTATTATGAGATTTAATTTATTTTATACATTTAGCTAGACAACAAACACACTTGATGGTAATGTGAAGCATTATCTCTAACAACAAGAACTTTCATTTATTTTAGTGTTTGTTGTGAGATTCCCTTAACCGTTCAGAATATGGGTACCGCACGGTAAACAAAATTAACTTGACACTTCTAGTACCGTTGCTGACGCTGTAAGGGCGTGGTAAACTAGATGTTAGTCACACGAACAGTCGCGACATTGGACTTCTGTGGCTAGTTATTCTACTCTTTGCTTCTTTCAAATCTCCTGGGGCAGATAGGATTTATCCTATTTTGCTTCAGAAGGGATTTGACCATTTCAAACATATTTTAAAACAAATACTTGTTTGCGGTTTTGCTACAGGGTATATTGTCAAATCCTGGCGGGATATTACTGTCAAGTTTATTCCGAAAGTGGGTCGTGCGTCGTATGAAGAAGCAAAGAGTTTCAGACCTATCAGTTTGACCTCTTTTCTTCTGAAATGCTTAGAACGGATTGTGGATCATCACATCCGTGATGTTCATCTGGCCAACGTGCCTCTTCATGTGAACCAACATGCCTACCAATCTGGTAAGTCCACTGTGACTCTTTTACACAGGGTTGTTTACGATATCGAGAAAGCATTCGCTCAAAAGCAATCTTGTTTGGGTGTTTTCTTAGATATCGAGGGTGCAGTGAATCAAAATTCAACCATCGCGCAACAATAATGACAATGTCGGAACCTGTATTTGTTGCAACAAAACAACCCATGCGACATAAGTTTGTCCCAACTTGAAAATAATGGGATTAACATCGTACACCACGAGTTTAGAGATTTTTAAGCCTTGCATTGCGATTTTCGAACGGTAACTTCGAGTCGGTAAACACTGCAACTCTGGTGAAGCTCTATCATCAAACAGTTTCGACTTTGGGTTAGTAATAATTGATTATTCACGAGTTGAAAAGTACGCAACAAATTCAGCTTCTGTTTTGTCTGCAACAAAAAATTTCGAGATCATGTCATTATCTGTCACCATTAGGGATAAAGAATAATCGTCGCACCTTCTTTGTTGCTTGTTTTGTGGCTCTTTTGTCTGACAATTCTCTTCACTGCGAGGGTGCCTTTGCCAATGTGCCTTTCGATGCCATATTGGAAGCCGCACGGAGTCATGGTATATCTCCAATGATTTCCAATTGGATTCATCAAATGCTCAAAAACCGATATCTCTTCTCGACATTGCGTCTAGCAGGGATTAGGAAATTGAGTGTTTGTGGATGCCCCCAAGGGGGAGTCTTATCACCGCTTTTGTGGAATCTCGTAGCAGATACGCTATTGAGGCAACTCAATAAAAGCGGTTTTCCTACTTATGGTTTTGCCGACGACTACCTAGCATTGTTAGTTGGTATGTGTATAACCACGCTTTTCGACCTGATGCAAAGCGCCCTTCAGGTAGTTGAGGGTTGGTGTCGCCAATATGGCCTTTCGGTTAATCCGAGTTAACCCTCTAATACCCAACCCCGCCTTTAGACCTATACCGCATTTTTGTAATTTTTGTTTCGTGGAAATTCAATTTTTTTATATTTTTGGCTGATATTTTGGAATGTTTTGTATATCTCAAAATGGTTTTTGGTGTATTTTAAAACGTATTTACATTTTTTTAAAATCATTGAAAAATTGATGTTTTAGTCACCTTTTAGAAGTCATTGATTAGTTTGTATTGAATCGTTACAATTAATATATTTTAAATTTTTCCCAAATCATTCTACCCTAGTTTAATAGTTTAAGGGAATCGAACACACTCTAAAATTATTTTCCTTATAATTACACGGAAAATAAAATTTTAAATGAAAAAAAATTAAAATAATAATATTTCAACAATAATCATAAAATCTCAAAATGTTTACATCTCAAAAAATCCGTACCCCAAGTAGGCTTCCAGAAAAAATATAAAAGTGTGGGGATGTTCAAAAATAAAAATTAGAAAAATCAAAAACTGAAACTCACGAAATCGAGAATTAAGGCTCAAATAACCATCATTCAGTCATCATCAATCATCAATTTTTCAAAAGCAGTTTTCTTCCTCTAAGTCAAAAAACCGTCTTTGAAAATTATTTTACTGTTATCCAGATGGTGGCCAGAGTGCGGTGATAATTTTTTATTAACATTGGTGGAGATTTCAGCGAGAAAACTGCTCTTGAATTTTTGCTAAACGATGATGGTTTGTTTCCTCTTAAAAAGAATCATCTTCCAAAACATGTTTAAATCGATTTTAGATGACGAAAAATTATATTTAAAATTTGGATATTAGAGGGTTAAACATCTATTGTTCTTTTTACGGAAAGGCGAAACCGTAATGGCGTTCGACCTTTGCGTCTCTTTGATTCTGAAATCGATGTGACTGAACAGGTAAAGTACGTTGGAGTCATTCTTGATTCCAAGCTTTCCTGGACACCTCACATTGAGTTCAGAATCAAGAAAGCTTGCATGGCCTTCGGACAATGCCGGCGAACCTTTGGTACAACTTGGGATCTAAAACCCAAGTATATCAAATGGATCTACACAACTGTTGTTCGGCCAATATTGGCCTATGGATGTCTAGTGTGGTGGCAAAAGGGCGAAATGAGAACGGTCCAATCAAAGTTAGGCCATCTCCAAAGGATGTGCTTAATGGCGATGTCTGGAGCGTTCTCTTCAACTCCCACGGCAGCAAGTTCTCTTTGACGTTGCTCCACTACACATTCATCTCAAACAAGAAGCACTTTCTTGCACTTACCGTCTACGGGTACTCGGTCTACTAGAGGAAACTCATGTGAACCGCACATCAACACACACCTCGTTGTTTCGACTGTTGGTGAATTGGGACAAAATTGTCCTTGCTCCAAGCGATCTTACAATTGCTTGTAATTTTCCATATAGGACATTTTCCACGAAATTCCCTTCCCGGGAAGAGATCTCTGGATATCTGGAAAGAAGTATTTCAAACGGCATTGTATGTTACACTGATGGCTCCCTTCTCGAAGGTCGAGCAGGTGCTGGTGTTTATTCTCGTGAGCTAAGGCTGTATCAGTCTTACTCACTTGGTAGACACTGCACCGTTTTTCAGGCCGAAATCTTTGCTCTTATGTGCGGAGTGCAATCAGCACTTCAACAGCACGTAATGTGCAAAGTAATTTACTTCTGTTCAGATAGCCAGGCCGCTATTAAAGCACTTGCTTTGGCCAACTCCAGGTCGAAGATAGTTATCACTTGTCGAACTCAAATCGAGGATCTGAATTCAGCAAACGCTGTTCACCTTGTATGGGAGCCTGGCCATTCTTCCATCGGTGGAAATGAATTGGCTGATGAGTTAGCTCGCACTGGAGCATCACATGACTGCATTGGCCCTGAGCCAGCCCTTCCGATATCGAAGTGTTGGGTAAAGCGTCAGATTTACACCTGGACTGCTACTCAACACAGACAATACTGGAATAGTTTGGAGTCATGTCGTTACTCCAAATTGTATTGTACTGAGCCATCTCCAAAGGGTGGCGAAGTATCTTACAAATCTGTCAAAGCAGAATTACAGCATTCTGATCAAAGACTGGCCACTGCCGACTCAGCTATCACATGGCGAATATTCAGCAAGCTGATTCATTTGCATGTGATAGCTGTTAATCCGATTATGGAACTTCGTATCTTTCATATCTGGGGAAATGTACTTATGTGGCCGAATAAAACACTTCACACCCGGACATTACGTAATAAAAACATGCACATTTATTTACAGACTATGTACATAATTTACACAACATTACAATTAATCACAACATATTAAAAGTAACACCGCGGGGAGCGCGCGCGGGCAGCATCTGGCTGCTGCTGCAGATGATGGCGTTCTGCTGTATGTTCGTCATCGTCGTCGTCGTCGGCGGCGGCGGCCGTCGTCGTCTATCCATCGTTGTGATAAACACGAGCCGAGCCGATCATGGGGTACACGAATGCTCGTTCACAACAGTATCATTTGATATGTAACTGTCCAGTTTTTGCGCAACTGCGTTTCCGAGTATTTGGTCAACACTTATTAAGTGAAACTGACTTCAGATACCTGAATATTCAGGATATTCTGTTGTTCTTAACCCGCTGTGGTAAAGAGGCTCTCTTTCGCTTTATGCGTTATTACAGTGCCCTTTTGAGGGCGCTGTTTGAACTATAGACACTATAGATTCCATAGACTCGCGGAGACATGGTTGAGCAATACGATTTTAGTGTGTTTTGCCATGAATTTAAAGTGTACCGAGCGTATATGACGTCACGCAATCCACTGTCGTTATTGAAATCGTGACGTCATGCTCGTTTGGCTACACGAACTGACAGTTCGTTTGGCTACAGTTGTCTTCGCCTCCGCGAGTCTATGGAATCTATAGTGTCTATAGTTTGAGCCCATTGTGGTACGCTTATGCGTTAGTATCCTCTTCCAGGGTACTTTTCCTATTTCCCTACCTGTCCTTATCCCCTTCCTTATTCTTATTTCCTTCCTTTTCCCTCAGGTAGATGATGAAATAGGCTATTATTTTGGCGATGGCACAAGTGTCCCAAATGGAGGATAACGTGCCTCTGGAGCCGGCCTGCTGATACCTGATACCTGGAACCCCCCCCCCCCCCCCCCCCTTTTATTGCGCTTGGGACTCATTACTCTTAATTGCCAATAAGATGATGTCATTTTTGTCGCAAATTTCAAAGAACTTCTAGTATATTCTGGCCACAGAGAAACAGACGTAACACTTAGAACAAATTTCGGGCCATCACTAGGTGGCGATAGGGCACACTTGCGCACACACACTGAGGAGCATGCCATCCCTGCTTGTGAACGCGTTGATTTTGCTTAGATTAGAATGCTGAATTGTGAATAAATGTTGAAGCAAAGTGAATTTTGACAAACCAGTGAGAAAAAAAAACGTGGGTGGCTAAGTTAGCGCTGCTGCCAACGGGTGTCTACTTTAACCGCTTGTCATTTTTTGCGCGTTCTCAAAACGAATTTTATGTGACGATTTCGGCTGTTCGGGTTCGTTTGGAAGTTGACCATCAATGTTAACTTCTTTTCCCGATCAGCCTAGATAGCTGTGTAGTGTCGGTAGCGGTTGTCTCAATTGGCTAAGAATAACACTACGGACTGTCTGATCCAGTGGTAAGAGTCCACTAAACAGGTGACCCCTAATTCATGGTGTTATGCGGCTTTATGCTTACCGTGCCAAAGAATGAATGGTTAGGGCGGGTCTAATAAAAACCTAACCACAAACGGAGCCTGTGGAGAATTAGGGCGTCCTCCACAGTATTACGCCCTTACTGCGCTAACCGGAGCAATGGTGCAGTGGACCTTGCGTTTCTCCGAGATAATCAGTTGCCCTTCTTAAGTCTCAAATTTGAGCCTAAATAAGGGCGGGGTTATTCAAATGTTGTTAATTAGCTTACATTACTGCCTATATGGGTTCGCTTAATGCGTTTTCGCCATTGGCGTTTTTCTATTGACACCGATTTGGTTCGTCGTTGATGTTTCTTTTTTGTGCTGTGATTGTGAAGAGTGTAATCCTGTCTAGTTTGGGTAGTGGCTACGGCAAGGAAACCTCAGATCAATTTCCAGCGTGAAAAGCGTATGTAGCCCAAGTGGATCTACTTCAAAAAGTTCATTTTCGTAGGGTAACTTCTGTATAGGTTACCTTGTGAACCCAGCTTTGCTTTTTTCATTATAGATGAACTGTCGTGCCTCGAGCATGCTATATTTTAGAATAACGTTAACGGTATGTTTCAACCTTTCCTTGTGGATGCCTTCAAGCAACCTCTTGTTTTCAGCATCTTTTCGCTGATATTTCGCATCTGAAGTAGCTCAAACATTGATTTGAGATGCTTCAGTTTGATGGAATACTTAGGTAGTACAGTTCATGGTTAACTTAACATAGAATTGCACCTAACCCAACTCTGCATGAGCAGAATTTGTCATGAGTTGACTGATTGGCCTGTGTCAGATGAGGACCCTCCATTTGACCTTTTTGCACTTTGGAGTGTTCCTTCGCAAACTTTGCGTATTCCGGCGTCCCTGCTCAACAAGCTAGGGAATCTGTAATAATTGGTTGCGATCACATTTTATGGATAACTCGCTTCCATTGCTACTCCAAGAGAGTTTCATTATGGTTTTGTTATTACAACGCCCTTCATTGTGGTATACCATAGCTACTGCTTTGAAAGAAGCTTGTCCTCTGCGGTCTGTGCGGACCGCAAGAGGTATTCCGAAATGGAACTCGGACCTGTTCAAGTTCTAAATATCTTCGGATAAACCCGTCTTTTGTATAGCTACGAATCTTTAGCTTCTACCCCGAGGATTGTAGCTATAGAATCGATTTAGTGGGCACTAAAAAGCTCTGCTTACTTCAAATCTCCTTGAGCAAATGGGGCTTTGTAATATTTTTCTCCAGAGGGATTTGAGTTTTTCAAACATGTTTTGAACTCTTGTAGTTTTCTATTGGGTATTTTCATGACGTGAAATTACTCTGTAGTTTTATCCCGAAAGGGTGCGTGCGTTGTAAAAAGAAGGAATAAGTTCCAGATTTATCTGGTTACGTCATTTTTTCTGAAATGCTCGAAACGCATTGATGATTATCACATCTGTGATGTTCTTCTAGCTAATATGCCTGTTCATGTGAACTCACATGTCTCCCAATTTGGGATGTCCACAGTGACTCTTTTACACAAAGTTGTTACGTTTTCAAGAAAGCATTCGCTCAAACGTAGTTTTTGCTTGGGTGATTTCTTGAATATTGAGGATGCTTTTGATGCCGTGCCTTTCTATGTCATATTGAAAGTCGCATGACGTCGCAAGCTACCTCCAATGAGCTAAAGGCTCTTTTTCACTTATGCGTTTTACAGTGTCCTTTTCAGGGCACTGATTAACCCCGTTGTGGTATGAGCTATGAGCTCTCGTTGCGCTTATGCGTTCATTCCCTCTTCTAGGGCACCCCTTCCCATTTCATCACCTTTCCCTTTCCCTATTCCCATCCCTTGTCCTATTCTCCCTCAGGTAAATGATGAAATAGGCTCATATGTATGGCGATGGCACAAATGTCCCAAATGGAGGATAACGTGCCTCTGGAGCCGGCCTTCTGATACCTGATACCTGATAGCGCTGCTGCCAACGGGTGTCTACTTTAACCGCTTGTCATTTTTTGCGCGTTCTCAAAACGAATTTTATGTGACGATTTCGCTGGTGGTTTGGCCGATATTACGCCACCCAGTCAATTTTCCGCGTGTGAAAGTGTAATTCGGGAGTTTCGGTGTGATGCCAGAATCCCTGACTCGGTTGATCGCTCCACGTCGTTTCACGGAGAAAAATCAGTCCAGTTTGTAACAACCAATTTTTTTGTTATCTCACAAACTTGAAAATTAGTTGTATTTAAGTTGAGTTTGGTCGTTTTAAAACAAAAATCCTAGATTGAAACGATCATTTGTATTGGTTATTTTCGCCTGTAAATATTATGCGAAAACAAACTTGATTTTGGTACTTCCAAGCCATCGTGTTAGTTTTTTTGTAGAAAAAGCATAGTTCGATTTTACCAATATCCAGTTTATTTATTTCTGACCTAAAAACACGAAAATAAGCTAAAATCTTAGGTAAATACAATAAAAGCTGCCAGTTCCACCAAACTAAGATCCCAGTTGGTGAAATATCAACGTACGATTTTACTAACCAAACCAAACTAATATTTTGGTTTGTTGCATTAGTGGTCTCGCCACCGCCAGCTTCATTGTTGTTTTTGTCAATAATGAAATATTTTTGTGTAAGAGTTTGGAATCACGATTATCGAGATTCATCCGCTTCGGCCGGGAGAAATTATTAGATTATTCATCCGGTTCTCTTTAGCAAAAGGCGGATGCTTAGCAAGCAGGTAGGTCATATTTTTTTCTGGAAACAGTTCGTCATAGGATTCTAAATAGTATCCATGTTTTGTTAATCATTTCAGCTAAGAAGGCAACGAGCGTGAAGAGGGTTTTATTCATGGATATACATCGTTTCCCGTTTTCAAACCTTTCACGAAGAAGTTCATTTAAATCGGCCTCGAACCCCTCGAATCGGCCCGATTATATCTTTCGCGAAGACCATCGATCTATTAGGGTTTCTGTGGAGAATATAACGACCAAGACCCAGAAGCTTTCAAATAATAGAGGAAAACGGAAAAGTTCTGAAACTCATGTAACTCATTTTTGTGCCAGCCCTTTATAGATAAAGTTCAATAAAGTGTTTTAAAATGCATTTAAGAATTTTATTGTTTTATTGATTCTAGAAGAATGGAGTGAAGGGATAAGAAAGGTATTGCTGTGTATAAGTTCAACAAACACGTTGTTTAATTTTAACTAAAGCGTTCGTTTATTTGAAGCTAAATTTTGATTCACTCAAACTAAACAATTTAGTTGAATTTACAAAAGCTTCAGTTAAATTTGGCTACTGTCAAAATTATTCAACTTTCATATTGGTAAAATCAAATAAAAGTTTGTTTGATCGAATGTCTGAGCCTTACCCTTAATTTTAGTTTGTTTCAACCAATGTCAATTGCTTAATCAAACCAATGTTTGGGTTGTGCAAAATTCAATGCGAAAGTTTGGTTGAATCAAACTAATTTTTGTTCGTGTTTACTATTTATTTTTCTCCGTGCATGAGAATGAGTTCTGAGCGAGGAGCTGCTCAAATCCTTAGACTTAGCGATGTACCCGAATAGGTGAAATAGAGTAGAAATGTTTTGACTGTTAACCGAAACAGACGTGTTTTATTTAATGCCGTCGCGTTGCTCCTTTTTGGTTATAACAAACAAGAGTTGAACAAACAACTGTTAAGTAAACTCCACCTTAAGAAACTGTCATTCTGCTACCTCTGTTTCTTGGGATATCGTTGCTTATTGGAAAAGGCATTTGATCCAAAGAAACTTTCTCTGTCAATCTACGCATTTGGACCTCAGATGATTATTTTGACATATTAAGGTCCATCTATTCTTCTTCTTCTTTTTCTTGGCGTAACGTCCTCACTGAGACAAAGTCTGCTTCTTAGTTAGTGATCTATGAGCACTTCCACAGTTAATAATAACGGATGCCCATCTGATACTCTATGCCCAAAAAAAGTCAAAGATATTTCCTTTACGAAAAATTCCAGGTAAATTCTAACCCGTCACCCTCAGCATGGTCATGCTGAATATCCACGCCTTTACAGCTGTGACTATTGGTGCCCATCTCCGTTGGCCTCATTAAGGTTCTCATAGAACTCATCCTTCATGTCATCTGGTTAATTGTTCGTTAGCGCATAGATGCTGATTAGGCTGTTATTGAAGAATTTACCCTTCATTCTCAACACATAGGGTGGGGCGGGGCAAGATGGGTCGCGGGGCAAGATGGGTCAGTGCCATTATCTGGCGCATTACTCATGTTTTGATTTTGTTAATAATTTTGTTAGATGACCAGCATGAATATACAAAAGTTTGGGGCATTGATTGAAAAATTATTCACTCTCATTGGAAATAAAAAATAAAATGGTTTTTAGCCATTTTTTTTTATGCGATACATTCCATATAATCTCCATATAAACGGCCGCGGGGCAAGATGGGTCACCTTCAATTTTGAACGTATTTTTGGAGCATCCAAAAGTTATTTATTTTTTGTTACAAGACTATCTCTGACTTCAATCAAGCGGAATGAACGCTCAAAATTATAACATAAAATTATGATAATTTTTTAGTAAAAACGTCGATTTTCAAGTCGCCATAGGACCACTCAAATCGTAAAATGTTTTGTACTCCATCCAAATAAATTTATAAAATGTTTACTAGTAGCTCTTGTTTACTCAGTATAACACCGCTAGCCATGATGGTCTCCTATAGCGGAAGGTCCGAAAGAGCTTGAAACTATTGAGAAATCATCATGTCTACAGGTCGTAAGCCCTGATAAAGAGTGGAACGTTTTGATGGCTGTGATCCCTGACCATCATGTCAAAAACCCAGGGATACCCAAGTGACCATACTGTTAGGGTGCAGGGTAAGGTGGCCCACACTTATATGTGTTTGGGCCAGTGCAACGGACTGTATAGTTCTTTTCGAAGGAAAAGATGGTGAATCGGTGGCGGAATTCGTGCGGGTTTGGCAAAGGCCAACTTTCGTGAATAAGGAGAATTAGACAAACAATTGCACTTATTTCTACGTTTATTTTCTCTACTGAGTTCCTTTTATAACAATGGCTGTCGTTTGCCAGCAGAACGCGATAGGATGAAGCTCGCGACGCGCGTCCATCCTCGTTCGTGGTTCAGATGGGACTTTCTTTTCAGTAGTGCTGCACTGCTGCTAACACGTCTCTCGATCCTGATATTTGTGACGGACGAGACGACCAAGCAACGAGCGCAGCACAAGCTTGTTGGTGTTGGTAGTTTACTAGGGATGTCGAAGCCGCTTCCGTCATGGGACCGAACAATATGAAAAACAAAAATTTCGAAAAATGCCAAGTCTTACCTCCTAAATCAGTTGTTTTGGACTCCCAGAAGCTACGTTCAAAATTTCAGCAAAATCGGTTGAGCCTAAGGGGGCGCTCAAAACGCTTGAAGTTTGTATGGGAAAACTTGGCCAAATGTATGCAGAAATTTTAAGTTTTCAAATTTTGCCGCTAGGTGGCGCTGTAAGCATTCAATAATCGAACCCTTTGGTATTATTGTAGGTAACTATATGCCAAACAACTTTGTCGAAGACCGCGAAGTGATCCGACGACTGTGAAAAAAGTTATACCCTAGGCAACCACCCTAGCAGGGTGATTACTTGGGTAGTGTGGGATAATTGGGTTTGGGACTGGAGGGGGTCGTCGTTGATAAGGCCGACACCATTGAGTGCTCATTGTTGGCGGTTGTGTTGGTGACGATTTCTTCAGCTTTATAATCTCATTTATGCCACACACAAACTTTGGGAAGAGGGACTGCTTTGTAATGCAAGAGAGGGATTCAAACTCTGCGTTACGGGTTGGGTGAGGTCATGCAGATAGAAGCAACCCAGGTGACCGTGCGGCTCAAGTCGTGATGGATGCAAGAGTGCAGTGTGTGTGTGGGGTGCGCTATCCTGTGGGTGCAGTTGAGTCCGGGTTGGAGTGGAAAGAGGCCCTTCTCTACCCTAGATCGGTTTCGGTTGTACGGGCGGGGTAGTGTTTGTCTTATTTGTGACGTGTTATGCGTGATTTGCGGCCCGAGCTGCATGGTTACTTGGGAAGTATTGTGATCTGCAATCTAGATTTTGGTTTTAAGGTGAAGCTTTGGCTGGGCGGTGCCTCGGATTTGTTGGGCGCTGGTCGTGAGAGCTGGAGGCAGTTTGTGCTGGAGGGTTTGCTCGATTGGTTATTCACTGGTGGTGGCCAGTCGATCGACTGTTCGCGCAGCCTGTCATTTGGTTCTTGGGGTTTGTGCTCTCGAGATTCGGGGCGTTGCTTCATTGTATCTTCGCTTTAATACTAATATTCCTTGTTTGATTAACTGACTATTATGTACAGGCGCTTAAGTCATTCTATTTCATAGATTGCCAGATTTAAGGGTAATGGTTCAATAGGGTGTTAGCAATCAGAGTGGATTAGAACGAGTTGGCGCCTACAATACACCAACACTAACACACATACACCAATACTTACACGCACACATGCACCTACAACTAGCTGTAAAAGACCAGTGGGCGGGACAATGGTGCCTACCCAACAGTTGTAGGTGGGGTGTTTGGCTTAGCTACATGACTTGGTCCGGCAAGCCCATAAACATCAATTGGTAGACGTATTGCCTAGTGAAAAGACAACGCAGATGGGCGAAAGCCAGGGGATGCGTTGATAATAGCAGAATAGCAGAATAGTAGCTCTTGTTTACTCAGTATAGATGTAGAGCATATATGAATGCGGAACAAATCTTATATATTGACGTTTTTAGTTGAGAAAATGTGAATTACTTAAAAGGTGACCCATCTTGACCCGCACTTTTTACACGTCGCAAAATCGATCACTTTTTAAAACTGCTTGTTTAACATCATATTTTGTATTTAATGAACTTTTTATCGACTTTTAGTATAGCTAACTAGTGTATTAAAGAGTAGCGAACGAATACAAACCAATACGATTTGTATTTACAAAGTTATGGTGATCCATCCTTAGGTGACCCATCTTGCCCCGCCCCACCCTATACTCGGTCGCTTATCGGCTTCCACCGAATAACTCGCTATCCGATCTGCTTCCAGATCAGTACGAGGCCAACTCCACATGCTGTCTTATCCCACCGCTGTAGTATATGTTGCGCTAGAATGAAGTGTCGACGACAGTACCTAAGGATCCATCGCTCTGAATTCTCCAGCTTTTCGCTAACGTTTCTACTGGACAGCTGACAAGATTTACCCCGACCCGATCGTCTACAGTTCACAAGAAAGGCCCCCAAAAGGTGCGGACTCATTTCAAGTTTTCACGTTCCAAGACCCGATTTTTCAATTTTTACACATTAGTTCGTTGCCCGGATCCGTTTGCTCGACTTTTGTTTTTCTTGGCGATTGAAGGTTTTTAGCAGGTTACCTTATCGAGGCTGCATTGCCTACATCGCGCCTATAGCTGATGCGATACAACAATTCATACTCAGCCGCTGGGTACCAGAACACAAGCTGTTTGAGCCGCTCCTTCTTGGTGAGCAGACGCTCGCGACGTACCTAGGGATGATTTTACAATAGTGGATGCATTATTCTGACACCCATCAGATGAGGAACATATTTATCCAGCCAATCGTAGCTGCACTTCATCATTCGAATACCTCTGTTATTGTGGTTATTACATTTGTACGAAACGTTGTTACAAATCACGTCTCGAACGCAACATTGTATTCACTATTCCGACATCATGTGGCTCAGCCACGTATGCAAACAATGAGGAAATTAAAATCATCGCAATACATATTGAAAAATATGGTATTGCTTCCCCAGAAGGTGCCCGAGCACTAATATAGTAGCTATCCGTTTTCAAATTACATTTCATTTCCACTTCAAATACACACACCCGCATGCACCCAACTCAGTAAAACAAGAACCATCGGAGCGAGAATGTTGCCTGCCTGGATGGTCCGAAGCCGAAGGTAGATGATATCCAACACCACCACCACCCAGTAAGGGCAGTAAAAACAGATGGTAGTACGTACTACTAGGACTAGGTGCATCCCAGGCGGAGAAGCCCTTCCCGGGAAAATGCAATTTCTCCAACTGGTGTCCATGGTTCAACCGGTTCAACTAATATATTGCCTACGAGAGGATCGGTTGCATCCGTCGAGCACTTCGATGGGCTCCCCATGTTTTCAGAACTTGATTTGTTCAAATAATTTCGACGGGTTGAAGGGTGAGGTTTTTTTTTTCATTCGAAATGTACCGCTGCGTTGTATGATAAGCCAAAAAATGAGTTGCAGTTTATTAAAAAGGGATAAAATTTATTGAACCCCCTTGACCCATTGGGTCTCATCCCACTTTGAGGAGAGTAATTCAATATTGGTTCGGGTGCTGCTGATTTGGCATTCAAAACAGACATTGCATTGCAATTGAATGCAGGGCAGTGATGCTCTTGTCTTGTCATAGCAATTTCCCACGGGGTGTTTGTGACAGTCATGCAGAGTGTTACAACTCTATGCATCGATTCGTGCAACGATAAGACAATTGCATACTGAACTGGGGTTATGCCTAGCCTAGAAGAACAAGTAAGGCTTTTACTCGAGATAATCTAATAAGTGTCGTATAAGAATGCAGAGCATAAATTGAGGTTAATAAGCAGAATCTTCGAGTTGCCGCTCCATGACTTCTAATCATGTAAATGAATGTGTCGTCTAGTTGTAAGCTATTACGGAGGGTTCTTTGCAGGAACCTAGAAGTAGTTCTGGAGAAATACTAAGAGACTATATAGAAAAACTCCTTGAACTTATCTAATCTACTAAACCAAACCCAGCTGGAGGAATCTCAAACCCAACTGCTAATGGAACTTCTGATTGAAGTCCCAGAGAAATTTCCTGAGAATCCGCGGAGGAACTCCTTAAAAATATCCGAAGAAACACGCGGAGTGTTTTCCAGAGGAACTTCTGAAAGGATTGCAAACGGAGTCCGGACGTTCTGTGAAAACCCCAAAATAAACTTCCTGATTAATAAATTCAGTGTCATGTAAGAAAACAACCAACCGCTGATTCACGAGCACTACCATGCGTCTCCATCAAGCGAATATATTGACTTTCCCTCAAGCTAGTCGATTTTGTTGGTAAACAGGCCTACTTCTACACCTCAAAGAATATGCAAGTAGCCAATTAATCCATCACATGTAGTCTACAGAAATTGATAATGAAACCTATCCCGGGGAGGGCGCATCCTGCTGGGCGATATGGCATATTTACCCTCAGCGCTCATATCAGCCACCACGCGTCTGTCGGCGTCATCATCATCCTACCACTTACCGACTACTGAAGGACACGCCAACGCAAAAGGACGTAGGTAGGCGCCCTAATTTATGCACCGTCAGACAGTCAGAGCGCGCTACTGAGCCCTTCGCGCGTTCGCATCCGCTTTTTGTTGATATATACAACGAGCATGCCACGCTACACCTCTTTTTAGGTGTACTCTTTATGCTGCATCCTCTTTCTCGAGGGTCTTTAGTGGCAGCAGCATCATTGCGCATGGAGCGCCATTTTATCAAAAGAAAAAGTGAACTCGCTGTGTAAAGACGCATTTTAATAAAGTTTAGTTTCTTTCGTTAATTAAATAAACTCGGCATTTCATTCCACTGAAACCTTAAGCCCAATAGGTTATTGGCCCAGTTAGCGCTGGAAGTGCGTGAGTTTTGTGGACATTTGTAGCGCGGAAGCACCGGTAAAATCGTTTTGTTTCGTGTCGAGTGTCGTCGGGAGTGCTTGTGGAAAACAAGATGGCGGACACAAAAGCGACGGTCGAAAAGTTAAACGACGGGAATTACGCGGTGTGGAAGTTTAAAATGCGTTTGCTCCTGACGAAGGAGAAGCTGCTGAAAGTGGTCACCGATCCGAAACCGACAACCGCGGATGCGGCCTGGATCTCGGACGACGAGAAGGCGCAGGCGTTAATTGGTCTGGCATTGGAGGACACGCAGCTGATTCATGTCATGACGAAGGAGACGGCGAAAGAGATGTGGGATGCGCTGAAGGACTACCACGAGCGCTCATCTCTCTCAAGCATCATTCACGTGGTGCGTCAGCTGATTACCATGCGTATGGCAGAGGATGGCAGCATGGCCGAGCATCTGAAGCAGATGACGGCATTGCGGCTTCGCCTGACTGCACTCGGCGAAGAAGTGAAAGACAACTGGTTCGTCGCGTTAGGCTGTGACCATAGTGGGTAAGGTGAGATGCGATCGGATGCGATAAGTTATGAGATGAGAAGAGGGATGTTTACTAGGCCATAGTGCATGAGGTTTTCAATGAGGGTGCGCATGTTGTTTTCACATCCTTTTTCGCCTATTTCGTGCGCATCAACGACTCGCGTGATTTGATCGATGAAGTCGCTTGTATGTTGATATGTTGAAGCACTTCTTTGGGTGTGGGTAGTGAAAATGATCGTTTCATCTATAAGAGCGGAAAGATAAAATGCAATCGCTTTTTGTTTTGCGCGGGCCGTTTTTTTTTGCTATAACTTAGTCAGTTTTGATACTGTTGCAATAGCAAAAACCAAACAGATAAAAAAAAATCTGGTGTAACTGTACAAGATTGAGATTATTGAATTAATTATTTGAGAAAAGAATGTATAACATGTAATTATATCCGCGTGAGCGATGTCTTTATGTATACACATTTTTTTACTTCCCGAACTGGGCTATCTGAGTGTTGATTTCAATTTAAATCAATATAAGACTGTTATACTGATTTTCGGCATTAAAACATTACTTGATTGTTCTGACCTCGGCAAAAAGAAATAAAAATTCGGCAAGTATGTATTATTTAAGAGTATAGGTTTTTTATTACAAAATTTTCGGCGATATCTACAAGAAAAAAAGTCTCCAATAAGTACACAATATTCATCATAAGGACTGCATCGTTAATTATGAGTACACCTTTGAGGCCCTGCATTTAAATGACTAAGTATTATTTGACAACTGCTGTGTGTTATGTGTTGCTAGCGTTGAAAACAAAAGATAACCTACATTAAAAGTTAAAAGTTTTTCCTCAGGTGGAGCAACGCGAGTGTTTACGGATGAGAAGCGAAAATCGATTGTGACCAGGTACTGCTATGAAAAAAGATTATCGCTAAGAAAATTAGCAAAAGTTGGAGGTGTTAGCGTTTTGCAGCAAAATTTGCAAAATCTTCAAAAGAAAAAAGGAGGTATTCATCATAGATTGCGCAAAAAAGTGTGGATTGGTATGGTTCAGCGCGCCAAGGAGCGTGATTCCCTGAAGACTTACCCAAAACAGAAATGTCCAAAAAAAAGCAGTCAAATTCTGACGGATTATGTGAAAACTCGGGCTCGGAAACTGTAGACGATGTTTTGAGCAAAAATTACATGTGCATAATCATGGATGATGAAACGTATGTCATATTGGACAACAAGGCACTTCCAGAGGCACAGTTTTTCACTGTGAAGCGTGGCACTGATGTTCCTAATTCAGAGAAATAAACTTTTTGCAAAGTTGGGAAAATGTATTAGTTTGGCAAGCAATTTGTCAAAGTGGTATGAAATCGTCACCTTTCTTCACCGTCCCAAGTATGAACGTCGAAATATACAGGAAGGAATGCCTCCAGAAACCAATTCTGCCACTCATCTGAAAGCACGAAGGTCCTACATTATTTTGATCGGATATGGCATCCTGCCACTATGCGCGTGACACCTTTGACTGGTATGAAGAAAACAATGTCCAATTTGTTGAAAAGGCAATGAACCCTTCAAATTGCCGGCAAATTAGGCACATTAAGATGTATTTGGCTTTGATAAAAGGGAAACTACGGCAAAAGGATAGAAGAGCAGAGGTCAAATTCAAGAAAAACTGGACCAACCCAAGCAAAATCATCGACGGAACGGTTGTCCAAAACCTTATGACGAACACCAAGAAGAAGGTGCGAGAGCTGGCAAGATCCACGAAAAATTAAATATAAAATGATACCATGGGTTTTTCTGATGGTCAATAAACATTGTAATTGAATTTAATTTACAAAACAAATAGAACATTTTCAGATACAGCAATTTTCAGGTGTACTCATAATTAACAGTCCTTATATTGGGTAAAAGAGTATCAATCGAAATTGATGTCACACTATTTTCGTTAAGGGATCTAGTTTTGCCTGACAAAGAAAAAAGCTGAACTTTTCAATCAGTATCCTTTTAGCAATTAAGTTGAATACCATAAAACCTTAAACTTTCTAATTTGCACATGAATAACATGCACTGAACAAACGACCATATCAAACATTGATCACTTGATTGAAATCTCGAACAGAGAAAATATGGTTTTTCTTATACACATATAATAACAAAATTATGCTGTAAAAAAACTTAAACGATTTGATGGAATACTATTTTATATGCAATGAAATATGTTATTTTACATGATGATCGATAGACAATACGATATTTTTTTATTACGTCTGGTCCATCAAAGTGCATGTCATGTGAAGAAGCATTGAGTTATTTTTAAAACAACAACATATTAAGGCCGCACGGGACGACGTGTAATTTTTCCTATCTTTCTTCTCTTTCTAAAAAATTGCCTCACGATTTTGAAGATGCAAATATCAATTTCCACTGCACTGACGTAGCTGAAACTTTAGTCGATTGTGCACCGCAAGTGAGCAAATGAACGATCAAATTTTTAGTCAATAATATGAAGTAGAAGTTGAGATTTGCATCTTACTGACAACAGAGCAATGGCGGACGATTCAACCACCGTCCCGTCCGGCCTTAACGCATTTTATATTATCTACTAGCATTCCCAACACATTAAATCCGCATTGCTTTACATACACAACGAGCGCAATCATAAAATCCATACCCGACAAGCATTCTCTTGCGTTCTCTTGCGATCACATGCGTCGAAGCAGCTCCATCGCATCTCCGCACTCATCGCAACTCATCTACTATGTACGGTTCATGCGTTCTGCATATAGTTTCCACAGAGTGTGCTTCGACGCTTATCCGATCTCTTATCTCTTTGCATCGCACCTCAGCCACTATGTGCTCAACGTTAATGTTGTCGAGTCTGCCGCGGTCGTACGATGGATTAATTGTTGCACTTGAAAGTCGCCCGGATGCAGATCTTACAGTGGACTTTGTTAAAGGTAAGCTGCTTGATGAGGGTCGACGTCGCGTCGAAAGTGAGTGTCGCGGGGACAATAAAGCGTTGGTGAGTTCCACCAAGTGGAAAAGTGCAGACAAACCGAAAGTGAAAAACGAACGTTTGTGCCATGACTGCAAGAAGACGGGTCATATTCGGCGTGATTGCAAAAAGTTTGCCCAGGACATGCGTGAGAAGGAGAAGTCCGATCGCGCGAAGGCAAACGTGTCCGTCAAATCGGAATCCAATTTCGAAGTGTGTCTGGCAGCGGGAAGAACCGACGGATCGAGTTTCTGGTACCTGGATTCGGGGGCAACGGCTCACATGACCAGTGATGTGTCGTTGTTGGAAAGTGTGGATGAATCAAAAGCGACGACGGTTTGTCTGGCGGATGGAAAATCCATCAAATCGTCTGGAAGCGGTACGGGTAAGCTCGTCTCGTTCAACGGGGATGGTGCGAAAACGAAAGTGCGGCTCGACAACGTTTTGCACGTACCGTCCCTTGCTGGCAACTTGCTGTCGGTGAGTAGAATCACGGATTTGGGATTTCGGGTTCTGTTCGAGAAAAAGGAGTGCTATATCCTGAAAGGAGAAGAATCAGTGCTAGTTGGTCAACGAAAAGGAGGATTGTACCACTTGAAGCAGGCTCCGGAAAAGGCATTTCTTGTGAATCCGAAGCATTCCGCCTTGTGTAAGCATCTGTGGCATCGGCGTCTCGGACATCGTGATGTGCAGGCAGTGGACAAAATAGTGCGGGACAATCTTGGACATGGATTGAAAATCGATCCTTGCGAAGTGCAATTGTTGTGCGGTCCGTGTTGTGAGGGGAAAATGGTTCGTGAATCGTTCCCAAAAGTATCGGACAGTAAATCTAGCGCGGTGGGAGATTTAGTGCACACAGACTTGGGTGGTCCGATGGAAGAAGAAACACCCAGTGGTAACCGGTTCTATATAGTGCTCGTGGACGATTATTCGCGGTACAGTGTCGTGTATCTGTTGCGGCGGAAATCGGACGCTGAAGAGCGGATTCGGGAATTTTGTAGTCTGGTGAAAAATCAGTTCGGACATTTTCCAAAGAAGATTCGTTCGGACGGCGGTGGCGAATATATGAGTAACACGTTACGGAAGTATTTCGCGGAGCGCGGTATTGTGCACGAAGTGACGGCGCCATACTCACCGCAGCAGAACGGCGTCGCGGAACGGAAGAATCGTTATCTTGTCGAGATGCTTCGGTGTATGCTAGCGGAGTCGAAGTTACAGAAGCGGTACTGGGGCGAGGCGATTTGCACTGCAAATTACTTGCAGAATCGTCTGCCATCGTCCGTCGTGACCAAGACACCGTACGAGCTGTGGCACGGGAAGAAACCATCGTACGGACATTTGCGAGTCTTCGGTTCGGAAGCGTACGTGCACATTCCGAATGAAAAGCGACGCAAGCTGGACCACAAAGCTGAGAAGTTGGTGTTCGTTGGCTACGCTGACGGTCGGAAGGCGTATCGTTTCTTGAACCCAGAAACGGATATGATTACGATCAGTAGAGACGCCAAATTTCTGGAGCAATGTATTACGGCGGAAGCTGTTCAGCAACAGGATCTGGAAACAGGAGGAGTACTGGAAGTACCGGTGACGTGGCCATCTGAAGATGAGCGGCGGCGCCAGCCGGATCCGGCTGAAGAAGACGAAGAGCTGTTTGAAGAAGCCAGGGGTCACAACGACTCGTTCGAAAGTGTTTCCGATGGGGACGGATCCTTCCATGGGTTCCCATTGGATGAGATAGCGCGTCGCTCGAGTCGGTCTACGAAGGGAGTTCCACCACGACGATTGATCGAAGAGTTGTTTGCTGCGGGATCGCTGAATCCGGACGAAGTCGAGCCGAAGACGTTGAAGGAAGCGGTCACCTGTGAAAAGCAGGATTTGTGGAAAGCAGCGATGGTGGATGAGCTGAAATCTCACCAGCAGAACGGAACGTGGGAGCTCGTCGATCCACCTGAAGGACGAAAGGTAGTTGGTTGTCGCTGGGTGTATAAGCTGAAGCGGAATGCGGCCGGCGAGATCACCAAATACAAGGCACGTCTAGTGGCTCAGGGATACTCTCAGAAGTACGGTGTCGATTACGACGAGGTATTCGCACCGGTGACTAGCCACACTACCCTGCGGGTGCTGTTAGCCGTGGCAAGCAAGCGGAGAATGACGTTGAAACACTTCGACGTGAAAACGGCATACTTGTACGGCGATTTGGACGAGGAAATCTTCATGAGGCAGCCGCCTGGATTCGCAGTGAAGGGTAGGGAGGGCATGGTGTGTCGGTTGAAGAAAAGCATTTATGGTCTCAAACAGTCTGCGCGGTGCTGGAATCAGCGACTGCATAGTGTGCTTGTGGAAATGGGATTTGAACAGAGTGCTACCGATCCGTGTCTCTACACCAAAGTGGTTAGTGGGAAGCGTGTGTATCTGTTGGTATACGTAGACGATATTATGATTGGCTGTGAAGACGAAGCTCAAATTGACTCGGTGTATGAACAGTTGAAGCGGTACTTTGAAGTGACAAATCTTGGGGAGCCTAGTGACTTTCTTGGGCTGAAGATTGAGCGCAACGACCGAAAGTACAGTGTTTCAGTGGGAGGTTACATCGACCGGGTTGCGGATAGATTCGGTCTCCGCGAAGCGAAGAAAGCAAAGACGCCAATGGAAGAAGGTTTCGCCAGTTCGGAGGATAAAAGTCCGAAACTTTCGGATGACAACGAATACAGGAGTCTCGTTGGAGCGCTGCTCTACATTTCCGTCTGTGCCAGGCCGGATGTAGCAGCAAGTGTGGCGATACTAGGCCGGAAAGTGAGTTCGCCATCCGAGGCGGATTGGGTGGCGGCAAAACGTGTTGTTCGCTACCTGAAGGCAACGAAGGAGTGGAAACTGTCATACGGCGACGCAGGTGGACAGCTGGTCGGCTATTCGGACGCCGATTGGGCCGGCGACGCGGGTACGAGGAAGTCTACGACCGGATTTGTCTTCAACTACGCCGGAGGAGCAGTATCGTGGGTCAGTCGGAGGCAAAGTTGCGTCACATTGTCTTCGATGGAATCGGAGTACGTGGCGTTGAGCGAAGCTAGCCAGGAGCTAATCTGGCTGCGGAGCTTGTTGGCTGACATGGGAGAGCAGGTCGAAGGTCCAGTCACGGTGATGGAGGACAATCAGAGCTGTATCCAATTTGTCAAGTCGGATCGGAAGAGCCGTCGCTCCAAGCACATCGAAGTGAAGCAGCATTTCGTGAAGCAGTTATGTGAGGACGGAAGCATGGAGTTGCAGTACTGCCCAACGGAGGATATGGTGGCTGATGTGCTCACTAAACCGGTGGGTTCAATCAAGCTGCACAAACTAGCACGTATGATGGGATTATCATCGTAGGCTGGCAATGTTCGTTGAGGAGGAGTGTTGATATATACAACGAGCATGCCACGCTACACCTCTTTTTAGGTGTACTCTTTATGCTGCATCCTCTTTCTCGAGGGTCTTTAGTGGCAGCAGCATCATTGCGCATGGAGCGCCATTTTATCAAAAGAAAAAGTGAACTCGCTGTGTAAAGACGCATTTTAATAAAGTTTAGTTTCTTTCGTTAATTAAATAAACTCGGCATTTCATTCCACTGAAACCTTAAGCCCAATACTTTTCCCAGTGACCTCGGCGGGGATTCCGATCCACTGATTGCCACTAGTCTGCTGGGCAGGCAGGCAGGCAGAATCGAGCCATACATATGATGATGGCAACGACGATACGTGTACGTGTCATATCCCACGGTGAGGCACCCAGGCCATCATCCGCGGAACGGATCAGCACCATCATGTCGCTTTAATCTTCGACGGGACGAATCGGCTGCCGGCAGGCTCCCAGAGATCTCGGTTGAGTGTCAATGGCAAAAAATATGTGAACTTAGTCACAACTGGTGGGTGGTAGCGGAAAACGCGACCCGGACACTGCCGGCAAATTCATTTCAGGCGTGGGTTGCACTAACCGGTAAAGTTCACCGGTGTAGATGAGGAGGGGTCGAAACGCCGCTGTTACGGATCGAACCTTACATGTCTGCTCGCTGCAATGAGATTTGAAAAAAGAAACTCATTATAATCTTCTCTGGTAGTTTTATGAGACTACAGATTCTATGGACAACTCGGTACAGACAGGTAGAACATCTATCTGAAGGTCCACATCCCATTTACGCCTATGACACGGCTACGATGTAGACACTGATGCTGACGAATTAATCCCACACGCTGTTCAAACAGTCGTCACGGATAGCATACAGCAAAGCGTGTTCCAATCTGGGTCGTGTTCATATAGAACAAAAAACTAAATGGCAAAAAGTCATACTCCAGCTCCAGGTTAGTTTTTTTTTCGCTGTCGTCCGCGTCCCATCACTGCGCTATCTGTATGCTGTAGAAAATTGAATAACGGCCAAAGTGTTACTATATGCCGGCTGAACGTTTGAAACCGTACGCCTCCATTAAAAGCAATCCGCTGAAGTGGAAAATCAAAATTCATCCACTCGCACAGCAAACTATTAGCTTTGCGAAATTGGATAGGCCAGCTAGCAGAGTGACAGAAACAAAAACCCCGGCGAGGTCAGTTCTGTCGCGTCAATCCGACTTCGACGGACAAAAAAAAATCTTCAACCTTCACAAACAATTTACCTTACCTACAATGATCGGACGGCTCGCGCGACACCGTCGAAGGCAAACATTTGTGCTCCGGCAAAAAGCCGATGGGACTTCACACTTCTGCGAAGGTCGTTGTCGGGGCGTCGTCGTCGATTCCTGGAAGTTGGAAGGACCCATCACCATTATCGTCATCATCCCCCGGATTCTTCCGTCCGTGCGTACGGACGCTTGAACACTCGCGGGCTCCTAGCCGGCGACTGACTGCGGACTGGTGCCTGGTAGCAGAAAAGACAGAAAATGTAAATGATGTTTGAATTGAGCATTAAATGAGATTTAATGATATACCTACCGACCGTGCGGACTTTCCGTCCGTGTCCATAGTATGTAGAATAAGCGGCGGTTGTTGAGCGACGACGGTGGCAGGCAGATTTAACGACGAGCAAAAGGCAAGGGCAGCTTAAATTTTTCGACTCGACTCGCCGGACTCGGCATCATCATGATGGAAGACAACACAGAGCATCACTATGTAGCAGCAGCAGCAGCAGCGACGGCAGCCAACAGCAACCGAAAGCTCCGGCCGCCGGTGCGCTCACGTTTGGCTCATCGTTGACCGTTCCGTTCATTATGGTCCATTTCCGGCTGACACCCGGCCAGCGTGTGCGATGGGGATGCTTGCTGCTGTAGCAACGGCTCCACTAGTCTAGGTAGCTACGGCTACAATGTTCTTGTTCTGACTGCCGATGGGGCCACTTATGTGGAAGCTGGGGGTGGTGCACTGCAAAATGAGAGGTTGACAAATTACTTGTTAGCGCATCTTCTCAACCCAACTAATGATCAAAGGTACCGAGGATTTTTTGCTGCTTTCTGGTTGTGGTGCTGCTGCTGCTGTTGCAGCTGGGACATTACCGGTTGCCGGCTGATTTGCTTCCGCTTCCGTATTGTAGAAGCTCCGATGCGCCGGCTTCGAGGATGATGATGATTGAGCGAAAGCGATGGGACACAAAAGATCAACATGTGTGCTTTTTGATTCGATGGTTGCCGGTGATTGGTTCGTTGATTAGCTGGTACAGTTGCTTTACAGATATTGATTACATGTGGCGGATCAAAGCAGATCACTGGGTTGTTCTAATTATGTCACCCAATGCTTTTGATGCTTTGAAATACAGGATACTTTTGAATACCTTTCGATGTGTGTGAAAAGGTGATTATCGTGTAGATCTGAATAAAGGAAAGAATTTTCAATTAGGAACACTTTGGATACTGGATTATACTTGTAAATGAGAGCGTTGGGACTGATACATATCGGTTCTTTGCTATACTGACATTCACTTTCCGCTTCATTCCGCTCATTCAGATGCTCATTAAAATGCTGATTCCACTTTTCAAATATCGCGCGACGAGGCCTTTGCGGGATGCCTTTCACTTCTCCAAGGCATCGTATTCACTTGAAAAATAGGCGAGAATGCTTCTTTGTTCCGGTTTGTGTTTGCCGATTTCCATGCTGCAGCATTAATCACCGGAAATGGGTTCTTCTACTCCAAAACCACTCTGAGCGCTTCGGCGAAAAATCATTCCGTTGAATCCGTTCCACGTTTCCACCTGGACAATGACACTCAGCTGGGTTGTTGAAGTGTTGTTCAGACTGTACTGTTCAGTAGTTCTGTAAGGAAGTGCTTATTATCCTCCGACAGCGTTGTCTCGAACATCTTAAAGTCGACTGGCGGTATGGATCGGAATTTCCCGGAATCGTTCGAAAGGTTCTTCAACATTGCTTAGGCGCAGTTACATCACCGACGAAGTTACCCAAGTAACAATTCAAAATCATTAATAAGCATGTCAGTTGATTAATTGTGCTACAAAGGCGCCGACAGTTGTACAAGAGTTTATGTTGAACAAAATGGCGAATAAATGTTTCATGCAGTGGAAACTGCACGTTAGTTAAACATATTTCTGCTCATTGAATAACCAATGGTATAAAAGTTTAAAAACAGTTGCTTAAATATTCACATCATCTGTCCAATACTGCTCTAATAATGATAGAATACAAGCTGCTTCCAACGTATTAGATGCCGTTATTCCACATAAGATCTTCAATGGAACAAGTAGCCTATTTAAAGTTTAACAACTTTTGCTTGATCAATTTATTCAACTACACTGATATAGCTTAACAACAAGATATTACCATGTTTCTTTAATACAAATGTTACACTTTTATTCAAGCAATGTTGATTAGCAGTGGTACTGTGTCACTTAATTATCGTTGTTCGCCCTGCCCCTTTTTGTAAACACGATTGCTGATTAGGAGCCTAAAAAGAGCAACCGCGGCTACAAGCTTGAAAACCAAACAAACTTCTTGCAGCAGCTCTAAATATCACACTCTTTCTTCACACTTTTAAAAACATTCTGACTTACCTTTTACACTACACGATCCAACGGCAGCAAAATCGGTAACAAAAACACCAGAAAAAGCAACTGAAGTCGATCCTGGGCGGCTCCTCTGTTTGGTATTGACAATCTACTCTATCCACTTTGTTGCCACCGGTCAAACCGGGTTTATCTTCCTTATGTCCATATCTTATAGCTGCCTGGAGATATACACAAGTTTTACACATTCTCCTCCCGACACAAAACAGGAGCAGTGAAAATAAATAAAGTTCACTTATTTGGACGTTCAAATAAAAAAAAAAAGTTCGAAGCGATACCAATCTTACAACACAACATCGTGAATTACTGACAGACTAGCAAAATAATTAGCATGCATGCCTTATGATTAAACGTTGCGGTTCCAATTATTCAAACATTGATCAACTTCAATGTTCATGAAGACAGTTAGTTGAATAAAATATGTAAGCAATGTTTAAGCAGCATATGTACGGTAATGTATTCGACTCAGGAATTGAATATTTATATACTGCTTTAAAACTGCCGATTCATGTAATTCGGATTGAAGCAGAGCGGATGCAGACGAGTGTGAACCCAAAGATCCAGAGTTCGAGTCTTTCCATTGAAGTTATTTGTCCCATAAAATGTAATAAAATAAAGATGCTGGGGGTACATAATCAGAGAGAGCTATTCCAGACACAAATGCAGAAATATTGAAAGTTAAATCATTTTCTAATTTTATTGTTACATGATGTAACATGATGTTGAAGAAACTTTTAAGAATCGTTTTTGTAGCAATTATGAAATCATATCTATAAATAGAAATAAATTTCGTAAGTTGAATCACGGCTCCAGCATGTTTTGATTGTATTATGGTGGTATAAATATCGAAGAAAGCTTGTTATTATGCGCTATGCTGCTAGTGCACAATAATGGTTTCTAAAACCATTCTTAAATGATTAAACAAATAGCATCATACACCATTGTTCAAGAAACGTTGAAGTAAAGTTTATGATGTTTGTGTAAATTGCTGATGGTTCTAACGTTGAATAAAAGTTTCACAACCGATGTACGATCATTGAATAAACATTCATTTCATCGTGCTTATAGAACGGTTGACGTTGAATAGATTCTCATTTTTGGGCGAACAAGAGTTGAAGAACAGTTTTATTTTAAAATTATTCAAATATAATACGACTTCCAGTTTAATAACGTTGCTTTGAGAAACATTTCTTAAAGCAAAAATTGTTTCTTGGGTACATGTCGCAGGTCCCTTTCAAATAGCTGTAGCTCTCTTCAGCTCATTCAAATCCTGCTGCGAAGGATTTGCTATCTTCCGGTTCGGTTTTGATATTGATGCTGAAATATCCGGTCTTGAGTTCACTGCCAAATAAAGTAGCTTGCCAGCGATCTGTTGATACAACTGATTGTCCGGGAATGAATTTCCTAGATTAGCATGTTTCTCGTAACCAGGATTCAGCGGAATACTTGATGGCTTTGCTTCTTGAAAGCTGGCACATTGAACTAAATCAGCTATGTACTTGCGTTGACTGATGAAGTAATCGCCGTTTTCATTACGTTCTACATCCAGTCCCAAAAAAAAACATCGAATATCTCCAAGGTTTTTAATTTTGAAATCGTTCAAGATTTTTTTTCAGGATATCTGCCATCGTCCGATCTTCACTAGCTGCTATGAGGTCATCCACTTAAACCAGCACGTAATTCCTCTTACCATTCACACATTTCCGGTACAAGCATGGGTCAGTTTCGCCTTGTCGGTAGCCAAATGGACAGCAGTACTTCGTAAAGCCGTTGGTTCCAGGCACAGGCCGCCTGTTTCAATTCGTATAAGCTGTTTTTCAAGCGGCAATTCTGCGGCATTCTTGACTGCAAACCCTGGAGGTTTTTTCTAAAATATTTTCTTCTCAAGTTGCCCGTGGAGAAGTTCAGTCTTCACATCAAATGGGTTTACCATCATTTTTCTCTTGGCAGCCCCAGCCACAATCATCAGTGTCCAAATAGTTGTTTGTCGAACGACGAGAGCAAAAACTTCATAGTAGCCTGTACCGTAATGTTGACTAAATCCTTGGGCTCCTAATCTCGCGTTGTATCGTTGTTCTTGTCCACTAGAGCTTCGTTTCCGTTAAAAAAAATTGCAGCCAATAGCATGTTTTCCTGGGGGCAGGTCAACCAGTTCCCAAGTTTGATTCGACTCGATAAACTGCAATTCTTCCATTATTGCCACTTGGTAAGCAGGTAGAGTGTTCCTGTGGGTATGACAGTACTTCACGGACGTCTCGCGACTCCTCCTGAACTTCAGCTTCTACACTACAACCATACTTATTTGGTATCTTACTTCTGGTAGATACGGGATGAATGACCCATAAAAGGTTAAAATCCCTGGTAGTAAACAAACAAACAACTTCTGGTAGATCTGGATGATCGTCGCAACTGCTCGCTTTCATTATTCGCTTCAAGCTCCACAAAAGTATCTTCACCAGATATGTTTGTATTCGCGTCATCAGAGAACCAGTATTCATCGTCAGATTCGATCACAGCTCCACAGCCAAGTTCACGATCATCTTCAGGATCAGCATCACAACTATTTAGATTCCAAAGGCACAACAACTTCATTCGAGGAATCATCAACGTTAACCAGATTGCTGCAATGCTGCAACTTGACGTGACGGCTTTTGGTTGATTTTTCAGTAGCGATATCCACCAAACGATAAGCTTTGGACTCTTCACTGTAGCCAACAAACTTCAATTTGATTACTTTTTTATCCACCTTGCCCCGCTTCTCACCAGGAACGTGGCAGTATGCAACAGTACCAAAACGACGAATGTGCTTGAGACTAGGTTTCGATCCGAACCATTGTTGGTAGGGGATTCCTTCAAAAACTTTTGACGGTAGGAGATTTTAGAGCTAATTAGCCATCACTGCTTTTCTCCACAAACGTTTGTGCAAACCAGCATCAATCCACATACACCATGCCATCTCGACCGAACTTCTCTCCTTGCGTGTTGCTGTTCCATTCTGCTGGGGTGTGTATGGTCACGGAGAAAAATAAATAGTAAACACGAACAAAAATTAGTTTGATTCAACCAAACTTTCGCATTGAATTTTGCACAACCCAAACATTGGTTTGATTAAGCAATTGACATTGGTTGAAACAAACTAAAATTAAGGGTAAGGCTCAGACATTCGATCAAACAAACTTTTATTTGATTTTACCAATATGAAAGTTGAATAATTTTGACAGTAGCCAAATTTAACTGAAGCTTTTGTAAATTCAACTAAATTGTTTAGTTTGAGTGAATCAAAATTTAGCTTCAAATAAACGAACGCTTTAGTTAAAATTAAACAACGTGTTTGTTGAACTTATACACAGCAATACCTTTCTTATCCCTTCACTCCATTCTTCTAGAATCAATAAAACAATAAAATTCTTAAATGCATTTTAAAACACTTTATTGAACTTTATCTATAAAGGGCTGGCACAAAAATGAGTTACATGAGTTTCAGAACTTTTCCGTTTTCCTCTATTATTTGAAAGCTTCTGGGTCTTGGTCGTTATATTCTCCACAGAAACCCTAATAGATCGATGGTCTTCGCGAAAGATATAATCGGGCCGATTCGAGGGGTTCGAGGCCGATTTAAATGAACTTCTTCGTGAAAGGTTTGAAAACGGGAAACGATGTATATCCATGAATAAAACCCTCTTCACGCTCGTTGCCTTCTTAGCTGAAATGATTAACAAAACATGGATACTATTTAGAATCCTATGACGAACTGTTTTCAGAAAAAAATATGACCTACCTGCTTGCTAAGCATCCGCCTTTTGCTAAAGAGAACCGGATGAATAATCTAATAATTTCTCCCGGCCGAAGCGGATGAATCTCGATAATCGTGATTCCAAACTCTTACACAAAAATATTTCATTATTGACAAAAACAACAATGAAGCTGGCGGTGGCGAGACCACTAATGCAACAAACCAAAATATTAGTTTGCTAAAACCAAAATCGTACGTTGATATTTCACCAACTGGGATCTTAGTTTGGTGGAACTGGCAGCTTTTATTGTATTTACCTAAGATTTTAGCTTATTTTCGTGTTTTTAGGTCAGAAATAAATAAACTGGATATTGGTAAAATCGAACTATGCTTTTTCTACAAAAAAACTAACACGATGGCTTGGAAGTACCAAAATCAAGTTTGTTTTCGCATAATATTTACAGGCGAAAATAACCAATACAAATGATCGTTTCAATCTAGGATTTTTGTTTTAAAACGACCAAACTCAACTTAAATACAACTAATTTTCAAGTTTGTGAGATAACAAAAAAATTGGTTGTTACAAACTGGACTGATTTTTCTCCGTGGTGCAGTGTACTGAAATTTGATCCCATTTTGCTTCAGATATGCTTTCATATCGTCTCCGGTATATTCGCCGCCTCGATCGAAGCGCATGACCTTTGGTTTTCGTCCAAACTGAGTTTTCGTCATTTCTACAAACTCTGCTTCAGTCAAGGCTTCTGCTTCGATAGTACTTCTGACTTCCTGCACAAATCATAAACTTGCTGAGGTCGTCTATCAGCGTTACGAAAAACCTTCTTCCTCCTGGAGTTACAGTTCGCATGGGACCACAAACGTCACTGTGCACTAATTCCAGAATTTCACTTGACTTACTCTGGGACTCTTTCGGAAATGGCTCCAACGACTCCATTTCGTGAAATTTCCGCACCGTTTCGATGAAAATACACCGAGAAATCCTCTTGTATACTAAACACTTCACTGACATCAGGTTGGATTTCATTTCTGGTACAAACAACACTGCATCCATCGTAACCGTTCACTTCTTACCAACATGGTCCAGCAATTCAAGCTTTCCAGATCCACGGCCAGAGGACTTCACATTGGTTCCGTTTGCTACCCAAATGTCTTCACGTATACCTTCATCAATTAGATCGAAAAAACTCCGATAGTTTGCGATGTGGCACGTGACAGCTGAATCTTCAACGCAGAATCCACAATGTTCGTCATCGTCACCTCGATGTACATAGTTGGCTTTCTCCTTAAACACATTCGTTTCGTTCTTCTGGGTTTCTCTCCAATAGTTCCACCAATCTTCCGATATGGATCTCCATGTCACCGTTGTTCACTAGTCGCTACGCACATATCCTACGCATGATCGACACCTTGGTGCCCCGAGTTCACTTAACGTGGAAATTTTCTCAACTGTTCCTGGCTTCAGCTGCATTATTGGTCTTCCTAACACAGAGAACATACATCTATCTTCTTGTGGCTTTGTGGGCTAGTGTGTTTTAACGATGAACACTGCCATAGTGTGGTCAAATCGAGTTTATATGTCGGGCAGTCTCCGTTGATGGCCTTGAGGTACATTAAAATCCTTTACACTCGATTTCGACGTATTTTGCTCTGCGTGCTGCCTCCAGAGAAACAACGCTGCTGCTGACAGTCGTTGTGAATTATCCTAGAACTTCTCCAGACGCTGTAGCCGTCTCCAGTTGCAGTATCCTCCATTATGGCCCATTCTTCCACACTGATTGCACATGTGTTTCGAGAACTGGCAATCTTTCACAGGCTGAGTGCATGGCTCCACACTAACAGCAAGGACATGGAGGAATTGTACCGTCTTCTGTTGTCATATTTGACGTATAGCCTGAACCGGTGAAGATGAATGCTTCTTCTCGACCAACGCCGTATCATGCTTGAAGTTTGACCGACGTTGGCATTCGATCGCCGATCCTTCGATATTGATAACGGTTGTATCAGACTGGAGCTTTGATAGAAGTCGGAAGCCGGGTCTTCACGTGCCCATGTCTTTCGCAGATTTCTGCCAGCAGATGAAAACCAGGCTCTTGAACTGGTTAATAGAGTTTCTGCAGTTCGAGATCCTCGCACTGCCGGTTTGCCTTCTCGTTTGTCAACTAGTGAGTGCTCAACTTTCCAGTCTGCGATGTAAACTCCTCTTCATATAAAGAAAAGAATATAAAGGAAACTTATTCAGTCGAAATAGCAAACGTTTTCTCTACTTTAACTAAACAGAGTAACAGAGATCTTGAACACCACAAGGACGGAGTCCCATCAATAACGTGTTGAAGCACACAACATTCCAGCAGAACAAAACAAACAGCAAAAGCTTTCCGGCACACATCAGTCGAGGTCGTACGTCACGTTCATGCTTTATTGGTACGTGTAGGCGAGATTATAATTTCCAATTTGTTTACCATATCGAACCGTCGGCGTCGTCGTCGTCGTCGTTCCAGAGAGCTCGGTGCTAATCCTTTTCTTAATCTATACACGAGAATATATGTAACTAACACAGGAATGCCTAAGTCAGAATAATTGGTGCCGGAGCAGAACATAAAATACAGCAACCGGGTTAGTTTATCGCCTGCATGCAAAAGTTGCAATCCTTCTGCCCGTCCGGTTCAGCAATTAGGCTCTTAGGGTGGACCTCGTAAAAGTTTACCCCCTGTTTATTTCAAAAACAAAACACCAGGAGAAAAAAGCGGTTCTGGGCCCATACATCAAACCGTATGCGTTATTCGAAAACTGGGACACATTTCGATGGTGGTAGCAGATGCTTTCGGGGGCACAAATGTGCACCACACAAACAAACATCAATCCTTCTCGTGTAGAACTATGCTGCTGTTGCTGAAGTAATTTCCCATTTCGCAAACATACACAGCAGCACTAGTGGTACAACACTTTCGATGCAAGTTTCAATATCGCTGCCACTTGGCAGGCAGGCAGGAGCAGGACTAGGACCAGCACTACTCTGTTTGTACTGGACGGACAAACAGTCGGACGGACGGACAGACAAACGGAATGAGCGCAACGACTGAACACCCAGCCGGAGATGATTTGCTTTTACGAGCTGTTTGTCTGTTGAATTAATATCTCCCATCAGAGTCCTCTCGCCGCTCGGCTCTCTGTGAGGAGTGTAAATTACGCCCCTGCCTCCCACAGCACATCTAGGATAGGTCCTTCTTGTCTGGGTTCTGGATGCTGTGAGGGGAACGGAACTAAATGAAAACCGAGACCAAAGCAAGCATTATTGCATTCTCTGTTGCTTTGAGTGAGCGTCTGAGTTATGGGTCAGTGGTTTTCAAGCTTTTTCGTGGTTTTCTGGGAGAAATTATATTTGAGGAGCATTGTTTTCTTACCAATGTAACCGTACATAACATCTATCGTTCTTGTTTGTACTATTCATTAGCGAAGCAAACAAATCGATTGGTTCTCAGCGATACAATGTAATGAACGGAACCTTTCCGTTCGATGACTCGACCTAGCATTCAGGACGTACACCAGGTCTTCTTTAAAATCGCGCTTGATAGCTCATTCTGCTTGAGGTTCTTGGCCCCCAGGGCCACAGAAACAGGCTTTTGCAAGAGGCACAAAGTGGTGTGTACTGGTTTTCCGAGGAACGCTTCTGCAGGAATCGTTAATTGCGGTGTGCTTCGATTTGTTGTTGAGCGATACACGGAGGTCTTCAGGTGCTCCAGTGAGGATGAGCCTTCCTCCTTGCTCTTCTTCATCTGCTTCACGAATCGACCACAGTAGTTCACAGCACCAAGGTGGAGATGGAGTTGCTGAATGTCTTTCCTTGGAAATGGAGTCGATTCTGGAAGAGTCCGCGGGTCGATACCATCTTTGTACACTGATATGTTCAGTAACATGATATGGGAGAGTGCGAAACGACACTTTTCAAGACATAAGTAGGAACCATACTTACGTACACGCTTGAGAATAGTGTAAAGATTGCGGTCGTGTTCCTAGTTTGTCCGACAAGCGATAAGGATGCCGTCCACTCCGTCGACAATGCTGTCGATGATGCGCTGCACAGCGCCGGGTGCCGACTTGACTCCAGAGGAGAATCGGTTGTACTGAAATAGGTCACTGTAGGTGTTGGCCGGGGGTAACTTCCACGATTCCTCCTCGAGCTCGACCTAAAGATAAGCGTCAGACAAGTTAAGAGATGTGCACGGTAAAAAATCTGCATTCTGATATGAACTGATTGGCACTTGAATTCGCACTACTGTCTAATCTGTTTGTTATCAATTAAATATCATTCGAAAAAGAACATTCAATGCCTCTTCAAATTTAATGGAAATTCACTTCAATTCGTTGTTGACAATGTTTTGATTTCAAACCTAAAATTAAAAAAAAAAAACATTCACCACACCCAGATTCGATACCAGGACCTTGAGATTCACAATCATCTGTTTCCCCACTACACTACTTCATATCTGTTAGAGAGGTGCGTATCGAAGCGAAACACTTTCTACCACCTGTCATCTATATTTACTTTCATGTCCAAAACAGTCATTACCAAACCAATAGCATTTCACTTTGGATCGTATTGCTTTATACAGTAGTGCAAATCGAAGTGATTTTCAGTTTATTCCTCTGGTGGGTTTGTTTTGGTTCTGAAATCAACAGTGACAGCATTGCAATTTCAAAGGAAAAACATTGGTGATCATGTTGATTGGGATGTTGAATAGTTAATGGATTTTTCCCTTACATCGAGCGTGCAGATTTTTTACCGTGTGTAAAGTAGTGTGCTGCTGCCAGTTCTGCCAGTTCGAATAATCTCCGGGAAGTGTTGCTAGAGTTGACGTATTCGAAGTATCAGCGACCAAAGTCGCTGATTGGCACAGAAAACAGATCGAATAGAATAGAATAGATCGAAGAGCGCTGGTTTTAGAATCACATTCCTGATGATCATCTCGGTCTGAAACTCGGCGAGAAAGTGGAAATTGCCACCAGAAGCTGTTACTGCAGAATTCTCCGTCGGTTGACTGATCCAAGTATCTTCGGAGATAATGGTGATGTTGGACGTTGAGTTGTGCTGAAATTGACTCTTGTACCGTTGAGCTCGACCGGGGTAAACTTTCGCTTGCTTTCGATGATCCGAACGGTGTGGATACGTCTTCACGATCTTTCTGGATTTCGTCTGCCTGAATGGTTTCGAGGGTGTAGGCTTGCGGCTTTAACAGTACCCCTGTTTGTGTTCTTGCTGCCTGCATTTTGAACAGAACCTGTTTGAGGTTGATCACGCGATGGCATTCTTCCATAAAGTTCTCCAGGGTCACCTTACTAGCCGGTTCTGCTAGTTCGTTGACTACGGTTTCGTTAGCTTCCAGCTTCGAGATCAATTTTATTCAAATGCTCGCATTCCGTGATGATAAAAGTCCACAGATGAAACGGAGCGCCTTGAATTGATCCAAAGTGAGTGCTTGGAGAGTTGAAACGGTAAAGTCATCTGCGCCACATTTTGCGTATACTAGGGATTGGCGTCGTCTAGGGATTGGCTGCCCTTCGTGATAACGTTCGTGTACCTCGCATACCAACAAGCGAAGAAAACTCCTCCGTCCGAATCGTGCTGGACATCTTGAACGCCGCTTTTTTTTGTCGATGTTGTTTTCGATGTTTTCGCTGGCCAAAAGCTCGATGATCTCTCGCTGCCGTAACCAGGGTGGCTTAGGGTTACCAGACGTACTCTTTTAAGAGTACATGTACTCTTTTACAGCAAAAAATTCGGCGTACTATTCTTTTTGGTAAAATGGGCCCAATTGTACTCTTTTTTTGAAAAATTACTTTCCTTTGAATTTTTTTTGAAAATTTTCTGATAAAATATACATATCAATAAAAATAACCTTACAAGTAGTAAAAAAATCAGTGTGCTACAAATTACCGATAAGTCTAATCTGCAGAAGAAAGGCCATCTTTATTTTCCCTTTCTTCCATCGAAATCACACCAAATTATTCAGATTATGATTTGCTCCTTGCTGAAAAATGTTGTTAAAATTGTCGTTTATTAATTTGCTTTGCAAAAATGGCTTCACTTTGACGTGCAATAATCGGAAGAGTAAATAATAACGAAAGTATTTTGTTTCTGTAATATGTTAGCTTTTGAAAGCAGGCTCAATTTTTTAAACTGTCTTGAACGAAGCAGTGAGTTACATTTTCCATTGAGTTCTTTAAAGAAGTTTGTAATCTGTAAACGAGATTCTAGCCCTTCCGAAGAGAGAACTCATATTTTGCGAGTTTTTCGGGATTGAGATTCGATCCTAGGTCTTCGGCGAAAGCGTCACGTGTTTTAACCATTACACTAGGTTCGTTTCACAAAAAAAGATAAAAAAAAAGTCTTAATACGAAACCTATTGCACGAAATTACAGTTCTCGCTCATTCTTAACGAAAGGAATTTGAAAACAAATTATTAACACACAATTATTTAGATTGGTTAATAGTTGGCATGAATACTGAAAAAATGTGATATTGGAACTGCTGTAATAACTATCCAGTGATGTATTAAGTAGACATAACTTTAGTTTTTCACTTCGTTAGAAAATTTACCTACCTTTAGGTGTCAAGTATGATTAACATAATTTAAACATCAAAAACTTCAAGAGTGTCAAATTAATCGAAAAAAAAGATCAATATTTTCACGATGACTGTACTCTTTTGTACTCTTTTATCAGAATTCTTGAATGTACTCTTTTCATGTGTGAACAATATGGTAACCGTGGCTACGAATACCCAGATTTCCGATTTGCTGCTGCTGCACTTTAATCTTGATGTTTTTTAGATTTACCGTGAGGGTCTTCGAGTTCCTTCAAGCTTTTTCTTTTCGCTGCCAGCTGTTATAGACGTAAACAAAGGAAAAGAAGCAGGTTACTAGGAGCAAGAGTTGATTACTTCTGTTCTGGTTGGTAGATGACCAACCGATTCATTTCTATTTTATTATCAAGGCCTACTACTTGCTGGAAATATGCTAGTTGTGCATTCGAGTACCCCTCGTATTCGAGACAACCGATGTGTAAATAGGTACACCCTGAACATGTTGTCGTGCATTGTTATTATTTATGTTTGTGAATGTAAATGGTCAATGAATCATTCGTTCGTGATAGTCAATACCGTACGCAAGTGTTTATCTTTACTCTGATCCGGAAAGTTCCTTTCTCGTCCTGCTGTTGTGCATTGTTCCCATGTGTCATAGTTCCAACACAACTAAATTTATTATCAGGCGTATATTGAGAAGGAGTGTGAAGAGACAACACATCCCCTCGCACCCAAGGAATTGGCATCCCTATCCCACCAATGAGCGCTTGCACGCTGACGTCATCACTGTCTCCTTCTCTTTCTTTCCTTCGGCGTCGGTCCATAAAGCCGTCCTTGCGCTCAAAAAAAATTGAGGGCAATGTTTACTAATCGTATGAGAATTCGATGAGGTTATGTTTTTGATGCAAGCCTCTATGCAATGTTTTCGTAGCCAGCATAACAGCGGCTCAAGCGTAGGGCTCAAGCTGACAACCTATCTTTCAACACAGCAGCATAATTTTAATGCGGGGTAAGAAAACAAGAACATAACAGTCCTCTGCTCGCACCTCCTGAATTATTTATTTATTTCCACACCTGTTAACATGATCCTTGATGTGGATTGGATAGAAAACCATTCTTACTGATCGTTTCCGCGTCGAGAAATGTTCAGTTGTTGTAAATTTTCAGGAAAATCTATTATCGATGGTACTTGAGACATCTCATTTCCAATAACTGTTCACTTGTAACTGTGAACAGGTGGGTCTCATTTCAATCTCATTACCAGTTGGGAACAACTGTTTATAACTGAATGGACCCAGCAGATGATCTTTTCCAAGATGGCCTGGAATTGGAACCAAAATTAGCATAGTTCGTTTCAGAGTGGAAACAGTTGGGAGTTAACCTGAAATGGGCCCAAAGTATCGACCAATCCACCAATTTCGTACGAACAGTGACGACAATCACCGGTAGTGCTGTGAGAACCTACGTTACGGAGAAATAACATCTTCTCAAACAATTTATAGACTTTTATTGTCACAGGAGAAGCACCATCAGGATATTAAGCATTATTTGATTTAGATAGTAGCTAGATATTGGTCATGCTCCCTGGTAATCCAACAACCCGTAACCTGAACTAAAGAGAGCGCATTTTCCAAAGGAAATTGAAGATTTATGGTCCTTTAGAAAGAGCATCATGCAACGACAATTTGGCTTGCAATTTCTTCCCAGTCTTCCGGGCAAAAATCAGCGTTTCATTTCAGCTACAAGCGCAAAAAAAAATACGACCAACGATAACAATCAACCAGCATCATGCTGGCTGGCTGGCTGGCTGCTACTGGCAGCAGCCAGCGAGATTCCCTCTTGATTTTCATAAGAAAACTTTACGTTCTCAAAGGGCCTGAAGAGACACAGAAAGACAGAAAGAAGAGAGAGATCCGGGGTAAAAACCCGGACCGGTGCAGGAAGGAACAGGAAATCAAGTGCACTGTAAAATTAAAGTGTCCTTTTGCCAGCCCTTCCAGCTTCACAAGAAAAGAATAGGAGAGCGAGTACCCTTCATAAATCTTGTCCACCGGTTTGCTGTGCTGCTTGGCTGCTGGCTAGCACTAGACTTCTAGCTATGTCGGTAGGTAGGTAGCTGGTAGCTTCCTCTTCACACTGACTGGAGAGAGCGAATTCCGCTGTGGCACCAACAATCGGAAGTTGCTTGCCATCCCGGGTGCATCCTTTCACTCCCGCGGTCGACCAGCGTACCACTCCTGCTCCATTCAAAGTGATGTAGGGGAGAATGTGGTTGAATGCGCACCTTAGGAAAAACAAATAAATAAGTTATGTTCAGGCTGTCAGATTTTTTCAAATCATTTGTCAAACGTTTGTTTTTTAATCAGTTGGGTAGAAAAGGAAATCAAATACACCCCTTGAAACTTTTGTAGCGCATTTTGCCCCGATCCCCACCTACTTGATTCCCAAAGCTATGAGAAAAATTACAGTCATTGAAGCATTTTTCATTTCTTGTTCCTCCTGCTGTGAAGGAGTAAGAAACGGGCATGAATAAGCACGCTCAGCCTTTTCCTCTCCCGCAAGATTCTTTCGTCCCTGGCGCGCTCGCGCAGGCAGTTTCGCCGTTTCCCATCATTTTCTTCTTGAAACAAACTTCGACTTTACTTTCCCTTCAGCCAGCGCACCGTTTCCGTTTTTACGCTTACCTGCCTGCCGCACATCCCCAATTAGGTTCCATATTCTTTCGACATTCATTTGGGTCCAAGGTACACCGTTTTGCAGTGGCAACTTTCCACGCGACCGACCGACCGACTGTGGAACTGCAGCCGCAGAAGCCATCAGGCCAAGTTCAAGACTTTGCCTGCGGGCTGGCGGCGGTTTTCCACCCCAGTGATTACCGTGAGAAATGGACAAAAACCAACACTGGGGTTGAGGTTTTATGAGATGCTGGGGGAGAGATTGAATTAAGGATCTATCTATAGGATAGATAGATGTAGCAGCAGCCACGCTTTAGCCCACTATAACTGCCTCATTTAAGGTGAGTAGGTTTATAGTGAAAATAACGTGCATTGATTGTTGTTTCCTGGATTCACGAGCATAGGCCTACAAATGGCACAAATTTCCCAAATGGAGGAGAACGTGCCTCTGGAGCCGACAAAGGCCAACAAAGTTGGATGTCATATCTTCATTTCTCCATTCTGGAGATAATACTAATATTAAGGCCGCCATGAGCATCTGGTTTCGAAGATGAACCAGTCCCTGGCTGAAATCTTGATAATAGAGATAATAATAATAATGAGCATCAGGGCCTGGCTATGTTGCGATGTCCTGCTTCTACCCCGCCCACGCTCTTTTTTCCCGTCTACATGAACGTTTCACTTTCTTCTCAAGAGCGCATGGCGTTGACGCGCTACGGCGTTGGCTCCTCGTGTTTTCGCTCGCTCTATCGTGGATTTGACGTTGCTTCGCTCCTCAATCTTCAAAGTGGTCCACTGCTTTCTCTGGGTGCGTCGCTCACCCAAATTGTTCCTACCGGTGACGATGAAAACATTCTTGATGGCGTTCTATTGCTCTCCTACGCGTCCACCTTCCGGAATATCCGCAGCACGGTTCTCCAGCTCCTCCTTTTCACCGCAGCGTCTTCCAGTCGGCGTGAGTTGAACCGGCGCTCGATTTTCTCTTCCGGTCGATGGATCCTCGCAATGCGCAGCCGGTTCTCGCCGATTAGAAGATGGTGGTCGGATGCAATGTCTGCGCTACGTTTGTTCCGCACATCAAGAAGGCTCCTTCTCCATTTTCGGCTGATGTAGATGTGGTCGGTTCGATTTCCCGTGATGCCCTGCGATTGCCGTGTGCACTGGTCGATGGGGAAAGAGCAATTTCGCAATCGCTTGTTGCCATAAAACCCTGCAAACCCAAACAGCTCTGCATTCTCGCTCCCTTCTCCAAGATCATGGTGTATCATAGCGTGCTCATGGTCCGAGTTGTCGGAACCAACCTTCTCGTTGATATCACCAGCGCTGAGCAGAAAACCAACTCCACGGTGACGAGAAGCTTGTTCGCCACGTATGACGCGCCTATCCGCGTGTCGATGTGCTTGGATCGTCTGGAAGAAAGCAAGAAAAGTCGTTCACGATGAAATCCATACAGCTAGTGTTATTCTCCAGTACAGTTGTGGGTTCTTCCTGCTTCTCATTGAAATCTTGAAGTAGCTTCCGTAGCCACAACACCTCTCCGCAAGCTACGGATATGGCGATATATTCGGCCTTCATACTGGATAAAGACATGCAAGCTGCTTGCGGCTGACCCATCCTATTGTTGCTTGTCCGAGTAGAAATAAGTTTTCGGTATTGGACTTGCAATCGTCCGTATCGGCACTCCAATCGACGTCGCTGCAGCCGACTAGCTTCAGCGGTTCTTTTCTGTTACTTATTAGTTTAAGTGCGTAGTCGTTCGTGGTGAATGGGTACCGCACCACTCTCTTCAACTCTAGCCAATCTGCTTCCGTTGGGGCGCTAACTCGTCGGCTCAGAGTAGCTACGCTGGCTGCTACGTCTGGCCGTGTGTTCACAGCTACGTATACGTGCGCTTCGCGGCCGTGCGGTTAGCGGCATCTGTCATCTAGGCGTATCGTAAACCTCGGAATGTGGGTTCGATGCCCGCTCCAGTTAGAGAAAACTTTTCGTCAAACGGAAAACTGGATGCTACGTGTGTTGTTCATTGTCTCGTGTTTGTAATGTTCAGTCTATGCAGCCTCTGGTTGAAGACGGTGGTAATTGTCTTTTATTGCAACGTCCCGATTAATGGTATTCTCTGTTATCGGGCATCACCTTACTGCCTTCCCTACTGCGGTAGTAGCCTGTGTCCAGCGGGATTTTCGATCCTCTAACACGGTCAAAGTTGTATCGGTTCGCGATCTTCGAAATGTAGCATTTCTGATCCATGGAGTAGTAGCTATCGACGTCCTTTTCGATCCAGATCACCATGAAGCAACTGTTATCACCTAATGAGGACAGACAGTGTCAACTTCTCCTTCAAGTGAATGTTTGACATTCGTGATCTCCTCCTCCGAAATATAGGCAACGATTGTATCGTCAATATAGATTAGAATATATGTACATCCAACCTCCAGGAGTACGCTTCGAAAGCAAACACGGATCAGCTGCCGATTGCCTGAACTGCAAACGCTTCGAGAATTCCACGAATCGTTTCGTTCCATACTCGCACTCTTTGTTTCAGTCCGTAAAGACTGCGTTGTAGTTTGCAAACTAGCCTTCGCTTGCTGATGTACAACGCCACCTTTACTCGACCATGTAAGTACGCACCTTTAGCGTCCAGGTAAAGAACCTTCATCCGCTTATAACCGGCAACAGTCAGTAAAACCTTCAACGTAATCCACGCAGCCACTGGTGCAAAGACGGAGTCGTAATCAACCTCGAACTGTTGCGAGAAGCCCTGCGCAACTAAACAGACCTTGTACCTGTTGACATTTACAGCGCTGTCTTCCTTCTTCCTACGTATTAGTTTTCGTGGTTTCGTTCTGCATCAAGTTGTCATACTCCTCTTTCATCGCTACTTGCCATAAGTCCTGCTCAGGTCCTTTGTCTGCTTCCTCATACGGAACTGGATCACCTTCAGCTGCGAGGGCCACGTCAACTACGTAGTCCCGCAGCTTAATCGGGAGCATCCCCCTGGTCAACCGCTTACCACTGCTCTGCTGCACAGAGACGTTTTCCGCTTGTCCTGCAGCTCCATTATCATGGTCTTGCTCTACAGAGTCCTTGAATTCTTCATTCAAATCGTGGTCGGATTCTCTCGGAACCAGTTGCTCCTCCTGAACGCACTGTTCTCCTCGAGCACCATTCTCTTCCTGCGATGCTACGGCTAGACGTGTGCGCCGAACATTCGGCGTGAACTCGGCGTGCATCGGCGTGGGGCTTCTTAAACAATTATGAACAAAGTTAACGATTTTCTAATGATTGGATTACAACAAGTGGACATCTAGCTATGTGCTGCTAAGGGCGTAGCCAGCTTTTCGGTCAGGAGGGGGGGGGGGGGGGGGGTGTGGTAAGCACCCTTTGCAAATTTGTGCCTACTAACTTCTATATCTATACGCAATACGATGAAATTGAATATAATAACATATTCTAAAAGTATTATTTAACCCTTCAGCAGACACGCTGCTGTATTTTGTACAATACGTAAAAAAACTCGCCTGATCTGCATAATTCAAGGTGGTGCTAGTAGCGGTGAGCAGTTTCTGGAAGATTAAGGATTTTTAGGACTAGAATTTCTTGATTCCTGTATGAGTCCTTTTTAAATTATCTTCCAATACTGTTCGCTGGAGGAATTCCTCCAGAAATTCTTGAAATAATTACAAATAAATCATCAGGTAAACCTGGAGAAGTTTTTGGGTACATGTCTGAAAAAATGATTGAAGGATTTCTAAAATTTCCGAAGGAACTCCTGAATGAATTTTTGAAGAGAACCTGAGAAGAATTTCTGGAGAAATAATTTGAGGATTTTCCGGAGAAATCCCTGGAAGACTTCCTGAATACGATGGAGCAATTCCTACAGGAATGCCTGGAAGAAGCTCTATAGAATCCCTAGAGGAATGCCCGTAGAAATTCCTGGAGGAATCCCTGGCAGAATTTTTGAAAGTGTATCTGGAAGAATTCCTGTATAAATTATGGGACGAATACCTAGAGAAATATCTGAAAAGATCTCATGAGGAAATCCTAGAAGAAATTCTAGATAAATTTCTGGAGGATTGCTTGGAGGAAGTTCTAGAGAAATTCCTATACGAATTCTGGGAGGAACATCTCGAAAAAAAAAACAGAATAAATCTCTTGTGGAGTTCCTAGAGGGAATCTTATAGAAATTTAAAAAAAATCCTTGGGGGAGTTCTTGGAGAAACCTCTGAAGGAATTCCAGGAAGAACCCCTGAGTCCTGAAGCAATTCCAGGGAGAATATCTAGAGAGAATAGGGTTTTCTAAACAAATTCTAGAAACTTCTAAACGAGAAACTAATTTGAGAAACTTCTAAAGAAATTCCTAACGTAATTCCTGGAAGAATAATTGGAAGAGACCGAACAGGGAATCCTGTAGAAACTCCTGGAGAAATTTCTTGGATGAATTCTTGGAGCAATTCCTGGAAAAAATACTGGAGAAATCTCCAGAGGAATTCCGGGAGGAACTGCTGGAGAAATTTCTGAAAAAATCCCTTGAGAAATTCCAGGAGGATTTCCTGGAAGAACCCTTGGAGGAATTTCTGGAGGATTCCCGGGAAGAATCTCTGGAAATATCCCTGAAGCAATTCCTGGATAAATTTCTGAAAGAATTCCTGAAGAAAAGTCTGGAGGAATCCCTTGAAAATTCCTGAAAGTATTGCTGGAATTTCCAGGGAAGAATCTCTGAAGAAATCCCTTAAGGATTTCCTGGATTTCCTGAATTGCTGACATAATTTCCTAGAGGAGTTCCTGAAGAAATTCCTGGATGAAATCCTGGATAGTTGCTGGAGGAATTTCTAGAGGTATTCCTGTGATAATTGCTGGAGAAATCTCTAGAGGAATTCTTGGAAGAACTACTAGATGAATTTCTAGAGAAATCTCCAGATAAATGTAATGTTGGTGGCACGACTGGTGTTGTTGTTCGTAGACATTTTCCCTGAAGAAGGTCCCAACAAGGGCCGAAACGTTGGCGAAGATTTAAAAGAATCAACGCAAGGTTTCTTTGACTGTATTACCGGAAAATCTCTACGGAAATCTCTAGATAAATTCTTATAGATTTTTATATCTGAAAACACCCCTTGAGAAATTCCTGGAGGAATTCCTGGAGAAATTCTCGAAGGAATTCCTGAACGAATCCCTGGGGGATCCTTGAAGAAATTTATGGAGGAATCCCTGGAGAAATACCCGAAAAATTCCTGAAGGTACTCCAAGAAGTTCTCCTCCTGGAAGAATTTCTGAAGAAATAGAGGAATTCCTGGAAGAATCCTGGGGGGAACTTCTAGAGGATTTCCGGGAGGAATCTTCGAAGGATTTCCTGGAGGAATCCATGAGAAAATCCCAGGAAAAAATCGTGCCGGAATCTCGGAGGAATTCCTGAAGCAATTTCTGGTGGAATCTCAGGAGAGATTCCTGGAGAAATGCCTGGATGAATCCCTAGAGGAAATGACAACAAAATTTATGAAGGATGTCCTGGGGTAATTCCTGAAGGAGTTCCTGAAGAAATCCCTGTATAAAATCCTGGAGGAATGCCTGAAGGAATGCCTGGAGGAATTCCTAGAGATATTCCTGTGGGAATTGCTAGAGGAATCCATGATGAAATTCCTGGAAGAATCTCTAGAGGAATTCTTGAAAGAATTACTGGATAAGTTTCTAGAGGAATTCTTGCAGATCTATATTACTCTTCAATTTCTGAAATAAACATCAGAAAATCTTGGAGAAATTTCTGGAAGAATTCCTGAAGAAATCCTCGAAGGAATTCCTGTGGGAATCCTTGAAGAAATTTGTGAGGAAATCCCTGGAGGAATATCTTAAGAGATTTCTGGAGGAATACCTGGAGGAATCACTGAAAAAATACTAAAGGTATTTCTTGAGAATTTCCTGCAAGAATTTCTGAAGAATCTCCTAGGGGATTTGATGGAAGAATTCTTGGAGGAACTTCTGGAGAAATGTTCGAAGGATTTCCTGGAGGAATCCTTGGGAAAATTCTAAGAGAAATTCGTGAAGAATTCCCTGGAGGCATTCCTGAAGCAATTCATGAAGGAATATCAGGAGAAATTCCTGGAAAAATGCCGGGAGGAATCCCAGAAAAAAAAAACCTGAGGGTATTCCTGGAGAGTTTCCTGGAAGAACTTCTGAAAAAAATCCCAGAAGATTTTCTGAAAAAAATCCTGGAGAAATTGCCGACATAATTTCTGAAGGATGTCCAGGCGCAATTCCCGGATTCCTCGAGTAATTACTGAATGAATTCCTGAAGAAATTCTTGAGGTAATTCTTGGACACTTTCCTGGAGGAGCTCCTGGAGAAATTCCTGGATTAAATCGTGGAAGAATACCTGGAGGAATTTCTGGAGGTTTTCCATTGAGAATTGCTGCAGCAATCCTTGAAGAAATTCCTAAAGGAATCTTTGGAAAAAAACTTCTTGCAACAATTACTGGATGAATTTCTGGGGGAATCTCTAGAGGAACTATGGGAGAAATATCTGAAAAAATCCCATGAGAAATTCCTGGAGGAACTTCTAGGGAAATTTCTGGAGAAATCCTCGAAGGAATTTCTGAAGGAATCCTTGGGGGAATTCTTGGGGAAATTCGTGGAGAAATCCATACCTAGAAGTAAATCTACAAGAATTCTCGGAGGAATTCCTGAAAAAAATCTAGAAGGTATTTCTAGAGAAAATCCTGGTATAATTATTGAAGGAATCCTTGAAGGATTTCATAGAGAAATTCCTGGATGAATTACTTACAATATTTATGATGCAATTCCTTGATTATTCCCTGGAGCAATTCCTGTATGAAGTCCTGAAGGAAAGCCAGCGTGAATTTTTGAAGGAATCCCAGGATGAAACAAACCCTGTAGAAACTCCTGGAGAATTCCTGGAGGAATTTCTGGTGGAATTCCTGGAGAAATCGCTGAAAAATTTCTGGAAAATCTCTGCAGGAATTCAAGGATGAATATCTGGAAGAATGCCTGGAAAATTTCCTGGAAGAATGGCTAGGAGAATTCCTAGTGGAATTCTTGGAGGATTCCCTGAAGTAATTCCTGGAGAAATCTTTGAATAATTTCTTGTAGGAGTCTCTGGAAAAAAAATCCTTGGAGGAATGCCTGAAGATTTCCTAGATAAATTTCTGTAGGAATTCTTGGAAGAATCCCGGAAGCAATTATTAGAGGAATCTCTGGAGGAATGCCTGGAGGAAGTTCTGAAGGAATGCATTGAGGAAAACCTGGAGGATTTCTTGAGAGAATATCTGAAAAAAAAAAAACTTGTAGGAATTTTTGGAGGGATCTCTGGAGGATATCCTAGAGGCATGCCTGTAGAAATTTCTGAAGAAATCTCCAGAAGAACTCCTGGAGAAATCTCTAGACGAATTTTTGGCGGAGTTTTTGCAGGAATCTCAAGATGAAATGAAATTGTTAGAGGAATTCCTGAAGAAATTCGTAGATGAATCTCTTTAGAACTTCGTAGAGGAATACCGGGAATAATTCCTGAAGAAATGGCAGAGAAATTCTTGGAGAAAGTCTAAAGGAATCCTCAGAAGAGTTCCTGAAGAAACTCCAGAAGGAATGCCGGAAACAATTTTAAGAGGAATCTTAAGGAAATTCCTAAACAGTTCCAAGGGGAAATACAGAATTATTTCCTGGAGGAGTTCCTTAAAGAATAGTGTGTGTGTGTTATCTGTATTAACGAGATTTTTAGCCTTAGGCTAGTTTATCTCGTGACCCACGCTTTACTTCCCTTCCGAAGGAAGAACTCACATTTTGCGAGTTTTGTCGGGAGTGGGATTCGATCCCAGGTCCTCGGCGTGATAGTCAAGTGTTCTAGCCATCACACCAGGTCCGCTCCACTCCTTAAAGAATACAAGGAGGATTTCCTGAAGGAAACTTAAGAAGAGTTCCAGGGAGAATCTTTGTGGAAATTTTTAAAATAAGTTGTCCCAGAAAGAATCACAGAAGGAATTCCCGAGTTAAGCCCTGCAAAAAATCTTGGAGGAATCCATGAAGGAACTCCTGGAGGATATCCTAGATAAATGCCTGTAGGATTAACGGAGGAATCTCTAGAAGAATTCCTGGATAAGTTTCTGGAGGAATCTCTAGAGACATTTGTGAAGGAATCCTTGGATGATTGTATAGAGGAATCCCTGCAGCAAGTCCCAGAGGAATCCCTGGAAAAATATCTGAAGAAATTCGGGGAGGAATTCCTTGAGAAATTCCTGTATGAATCCCAGGAAGACTTTTTATGTCTGTATTAACGAGATTTTTAACCCTAGGCTAGTTCATTTCGGGATCCACGCTTTACTTCCCTTCCGAAGGAAGAACCCACATTTTGTTAGTATGTCGGGAGTGGGATTCGATCCCAGGTCCTCAGCGTGATAGTTTTGCGTTCTAACCACCACACCAGGTCCACTCCAAGCCCAGGAAGACAATGTTCATCGGTGCACTCGTCTATGGGATACAAAACAAAGGTACATCATATTCGGTAAGGTATGCGATTTCCTTTTTCACCTTTCGCCGCACCACAGACATCGGGAAAGATATCGCACTTTCCACAATCGCTTCCTAGCCGATAGCAGCGAAACAAACAGTGTTGCTGCTTGTGAAGCACTGATGTACTTGTCTATCTTGTGCTTTTCTGGATTGGGCTTGGAGATCTATTCTCTGTGATGTTCCAAAGAATTTCCCTGAATGTTTTAAGAAAGTCTGATTCTCGAGATTTTGCAATAGTTCTGCCAAAAGTTTCTTCAGAAATTGCAGTTTGTAATTCTTCTATAAATAAGGGGACTTTTTCAGCGGTATTTCGGTTTTAAAAGATTTCAACCACTAATTCTTATATTATAGCTAACTGGTAACTTCTCGATGAGTTTTGTTCCGATCAGGGTTTCGACCCAATAATTAAAATAAGCTTGAAGATCAAACTGCCCTTTTCCGGATCGACTTTTTCTTCCTTTTTGCTCATCGTCTTGATTGCCAACTCAACTTTTATCGATATGAAGCACCTAATCGTCACCAGGGTCGTTTCGTTCCCCACCAACTAACTGGTTCCGAAGCCTCATTACTCAGGCAGAGCTTTCCCGTATGTATGAGCCACCTTACTGCCTCGACTGATGTGTGCTTATTACTGATGGTGCTGCTGCTGAGATCCACCCACTTCCTACCAACCATCTAGGTGCTCCACACAGCAGTGGGTCGTCCCGCAGCACATGATGAGAACCATGTGGTGGCGGTCGGTACTTTGGGTTCCTACTATGATGGACACCCACCGGTTTTTTTTTTATTCTGTATGCACAGAGAAAAATCTATGTAGATTTGTCTGCATTTATAGTGATTAAATCACAGAGAACAGACGTCCAAGCTCATGTCGTGCAGTTGTGTAAAGCATTGCAACGGTTGTTTTGAAATAACTGGGAATGTGGCCATTACGCGGCGCTGTCAAATTTCGAATCGGGGTACAAATTTGCCGTTGTTTTACCTTTTGGCGCTAGTGTCACCAAGTGTGCACCCTAGTATAGTTGCACCTAAAGAGTGTGTTGGTTTTATTTGGAAAACAATAATTGAATTCTTGTTCAACTTGTTTCTTATTAAAAATAATGAATCTAATTATCAAGGAGTTGCTCAAATTTTGTTGCTGGATTAGTGAAATAATCATAAACATCTTGTTATTTATGCAAATACAGCTCAGAATCTGAGTAGGAAAATTTAAAGGTGCGCTAGTGAAATATTTCTTCAGAAAGCGCCGTCATGGTGTCGAAACAAGTTTTTGAGTGGGAAAGTCACCGTCGATGTCGCTACTGAGCTTGTTTTTTCTTTACACAAGATTTTCAAGCAATTTGATTCGAGCATGTTCGTCTGTTCTCTGTGATTAAATATTCAATGTACAGTTCGCCGACATGACACTTCAATATTGTAGTGCTTGTTTAACCTGATGAGATGGTTCAGAAAGATCGATTACATCTCTCATTCAATAAGCTTGTGTTCGAATCTCATCAGAAGCACTTTCTTCTGTTTTTCTCTAAACTGCGTATCCAGATCGATTGCCATCCTTATCCAGCTATCAGTAAGGTTAAATAGCTCAGCTGTTTATAATTTTTGCTAGCGCGAACTCATTTTTATTTCTCTGTGTGCCTTCAGTGGCCCACCCCTCGCCGTTTTACTTCCGGTGCAGGTGCGGGTGCGGCGGCGACTGCGAATGACGGGATTCATTTTCTCTTCCCGGGGCTTTACTTCGAATGCGATGTGCTCCGATCGTCGTCGTGATGACGATAATGATGTCGAACGAGCCTTATTCTTTTTCCTGACACCCTGGTTTGCCATCTTTCGACTCCCACAGAAAAAAGAGAGTGGGTGGAGATCTAGGGCCGGGGAGGTCCAAAACAACAACAATGGAAGGCAAAAACAGAGAACCTTTCCGCCCGTTTCGTTTCGTCTCTCCTTCTGGGTCGGTGTTTGCTCCTCTGGGGCGGCCGAACACACTTTATTTTACAGCTCTTGGGTCTGCTCTTTTGTGAGGATTTTCTCATTTTCCTCTTGATGGTTGCGCCTTAAGTGAATGAATATGTATGGCTGTGCTGTACGCTCATTTACCGGGGCTGGCTGCTATTATGGGGCTCTTGAGCGTGTGTAGTTATAGACGATGCATGCTTTATTATGCCTTACGTACACTCAGCCAAATAACATTAAGTCTTCCATAAGGCCCAACTTATGAAACGGCCTTTAAATAATTCATAATGATTCGGATGAATTTTATAAGGTCACTCTATGACGTAAAATCGTCTCGTAGCTTGGCTTTTATTCATGTTTAGCAACATGGTATCCTCAAGCGTCGGTAGCCGTGTGGATAAAACACGGGCTCGGCGATCCCGACGTTCATGGATCGGATCCAGTCTGCATCATTTTAAGATTTTTTTTGTTCTTTTCATAAGTCTATCTTATGAAATTTGCCATAGCAAGCACGATCAATTTTTATAAGGGTTTCTTATGTCATCCATAAGAATTAGTTATAGCAAATTTTCATAAGGTATTTCGATGAATTCCGCTAGTTTTTTTCGCTGAGTGTATGGAAGCGGATACGTAGGTTGGGTACTATGTATTACGTAGTTGTTCAGATCGTCATCGAGGTGGCTTCTGGGTGCCTGGAATTCCTAGTAGATTGAACCGTTCGGCTATCAGTGACCCTCAACAGGGCAGATGTGTTTTCCCTGCATGGTGTACATTGTTCTCATAGTTATCTAGGGTTGCTGCTTGCTGTGAAGTCAAATTTGTGGAGAAACTCAAAACTGTGTATTATAATTCCCACAAAATCTTGAAGATTGACCTGAGAGTTATATAGACCAGTTTTTAGGACAATAACGTTAACGAGGCTATGTACTGGAACAATAATTGAAAGCTGTGGTTCTTTAAAGACTCATCTCTGTTCACAGCTATGAGTAAATATATCTCACTTGCTTTTGAATTGTAACAAGCATATCGATGTTGACTTCAAAAATATGAGACTGCTGAGAACTCTTGCAGAATTTTGGAATCTCTTAAGGAATACTACTAGAAATTCTGCCGAGTTCTCTATTCTGTAACTTTTTAGGGGATTCTTCAATAGTCAGGGAAGTCAGTCAAGTCTAATACCACATACGACATGGAACATATATGACCATAAATGAAATATGAAAATCGCTCTTACCTCTGTCAACTCCACTGCACGAAAGCGCAGAATAAAAGCGGCAACTTCGCAACCGGAAACAAACTTTTGATTTCCGCGCCCGCCCGTGCGGTTGCCAAATGAGCTGTGCCTTTTTCGACAAGAACTAGGTCGTGAAAGCATTTAATAGATGAACTAAATAGATTTTTACTGCTACCCGGGTCCCGCAGCAAGCAGCAGCGCAGCGCAGTTACCGGAAGCGATGGTGACTGTTGATGTTGATGGTGCCGCTACCGGTGGAAAACCGCACACCGAAAAAAGAGCAAACACAATGTTCCAGAGTTTCCCATTTTCCATCTCCGTCTCCGTCCACCCGTTCCGTACTCCGTATTCCGTAACAGTCGGAGCTGCTGAATTCTGGCTGCTGTCGGTTTCCATTTTGAACAACCAACACCCCGCCATGACTACTGTTGCTGCTGCTGCTCTCCGCGCCGGTCGGTACCTCACAGCAGTCAGTGGCGGTTTATTTCGAATCTAAATAATGAAAATGGATAGCTTCATTATTTTTGCATAACTTTCAACTGCAGCACAACGGCAAAAGCAATTGCAAGCTGGGGGACTTCCCTCAACGAGTGAGTGTGTCTATGGATACATTACCTTGGACAGGAGCGCAACCCGGCTAGCCGGAAAATTGTACAATCATTGCCGGTGCTTATCATCCGTTTGGTGCAAGCAAAGTGTTGCGCACCTTGCCGGGGACCGGACGGGACGGAGGACCATTGCAGCTGGCGGACGAACGAGACGTCCTCGAATTTAGCATAACTGTCGTTACTCCGGCGACTTCCGGGAGCTTGGTGGTCGCCTGGTTGAAATATGTACACAACATTGGCCACATCAACTGCTTCAGCTATGCTATGCAGCTACTCAAATAATGAGCTGGAATTGTTCTCACCATGTTGGCGCGCGCTAGCTAGGACTGACTGGCCGGAATTTCGGTTTCCCAGCGCGCGGCAGGGCAGATTCCTGCACACGGGTCTGCGAAAGGACGACGGCGACGACGACGACGATGATGATGGCCAAATGGTGGCGGTTAGTGCCAGAAGGGACGTTGCATTCAACTGCAAATATAAACTGTTTAAAACGACATGAGTAGGGTTAAGGAATTGCAAACTTTTACCGCGCATGCAGTGCAGGGAGCGAAGCGAGTAACTTTTCAGTTGCGAACAAGTGGATAGTTCATTCGAAGCCCTTACGCAGTTTTGCACAACGTTCATCGTTGCTTTGAACAGTCTCGTCAGCTTCTCTGAAAACCCGTTCTCGTCCAAGATGCACTTTGTAGGCTGCATTCAAAATGGTGATCACATTTCTGAACGATTCCACTTGAACGGCACGTCGTTCTTGAGGAGGTTGTTCAAAGGGTAGAGTACCGTACTAAGGTTTTCGAAGAACCTTCCATAATAGTTTACCAGTCCAATAAATGACCGGACTTCATCCTTTAACCCTAAAAGGGATACCTTCATGGCCTCAGTTTCGTCACCTCGCTGAGTGTGTTCTATCAAAGACGAGCTTTGAAAGCCGTCTGGGGTCCAATGGACCCCAGGTATCCCTTTTAGTGTTAAACAACAATTGTTTTTGGGCTGCAGCATTCTCTGGATCGCAGCAACCTTCTTCCGTATCTTGTGAGTACCATATATCATCCTTATCGATGGGATAGCCACTATGATCCACAAAAAACTCGCGTTAGTCCTTGTTCACCCGAATACAATGCTGGTCTAGCCGCTGCAGAATTTCTTCCAAGCGTCGGAGGTGTGTCGCATCATCAGGATCCGTGAGTTTGATATCGTCCAGAAATACGCTGATTCCTTCAATTCCCTGAAGAGTCACTTCCATCTGTCTGGCACAATCTGGTCGCAGACAATGTCTTGCGTTTCCGATCCCATATGATGCAACAGCAAGTTATTATGCATCGCCGTTTCGGCAACTCTCTAGATGGTAAATGCATTTTCCAGCCGCTCCACCTATCGCATCAACTTCCACTTCTTCTCGAAGAAGGGATCAATGGCAAAGCTTGGTGGCGGAGCTCCAGCAGCAGCGGAAGCCGCCGATCCGATTGCACAGGTAATTCCTCCTCCTACGGCAGCATTTTGACTAGGATTTTGCGCGTTTGCCATCCTCATCGCCAGAACTGTTATGACTGACCCAATAACCAACACAACAGCTAATTGTTTTAGCACTTAACAATTTATTTACTCAACGTTTAACAATTTAGTTTTGGGGAAAAATACTGAGCACATGCTCTCGCGCGAGGAAGCAAGAAGGAAATGTCAAAACAGCGCGGAGCAAGGTTTGTCTGTTTATAGGTATGAACAAGACAGTAGCAAGGTGTATAATAATAGCAAGGGTTCAACACAAATGTTCTAAAAAGATGTAGCGATGGTCAGATAATACTTCTTAATCTAACACATGCCAATTAGGGCCTGTCCATAAACTACGTAGACTCTTAGGGGGGACGGGGGGGGGGGGACGGGGGGGGGTCTGGCCAAAGTCTACGCTCCATACAAATTCCTAAAATTTTGTATGAACAAAAGTCTACGAGGGGGGAGGGGGGGTTCTGAGATGACCAAAAATAAGTCTACGTAGTTTATGGACAACGCCTTAGTCATCTTGTGACTACTTCTGCTAGAGCAAAGCGGTATGTCTAACACTTCCTCTCTATTGAAAAAATAGCGTTAATAAACTATAGAGGACGAATGTCGCTGCTGTTCCCATTGTTCTCGTTCGCAAACATTCCGGGTATCTATCTGTCAAATTGCATACTTTTTCGCTTCGACACTTATATCCCTCTCTATCTTTGCCAGCAAGAGATGTTGCGGTGGCGATGGCAGCGGCATTCCAATGTGTTTGAATGGAATAACAAAATGCAGATCACCCTTGGTAACAGTAGAAGTAGGGGAAGTGGATAAGCTGAGAATTTAGGCGGGCTTCACAACACAACAACAGCTGACTGTATGACGTCAGTCGTCGTTAAGTTGCTGAAGGTTGCTATGTTAAATGAAAAACAGCGCACTAACACCTGCAAAGATTTGTGTATTACACAAAACGATCTCTACACCTTACTTAGATCACATTGGCGACATTCTTCCTCTATAGTTTATTATCTCTATTATTTATTGAAACCATGAAAGGTTCCATATAGCCGAGGCGGTAAACGCAAGGGTATTCAGCATGACCATGCTGAGGGTGACGGGTTCGATTCCCGGTCGGTCCAGGATCTTTTCGTAAAGGAAATTTCCTTGACTTCCTTGGGCATAGAGTATCTTCGTGCCTGCCACACGATATACGCATGCAAAATGGTCATTGGCAGAGGAAGCTCTCAGTTAATAACTGTGGAAGTGCTCATAGAACACTAAGCTGAGTAGCAGGCTTTGTCCCAAAGAGGACGTTACGCCAAGAAGAGAGAGAGAGAGAGAGAGAGAGAGAGAGAGAGAGAGAGAGAGAGAGAGAGAGAGAGAGAGAGAGAGAGAGAGAGAGAGAGAGAGAGAGAGAGAGAGAGAGAGAGAGAGATGAAAGGTTCGACGGTTGCCTATTCAAGATCTACCGTCTACCTCCGTTGGTTTGACCTAATCTAATCTGAATACTTTTTAATTTGACCCCCTCTAAACTACACATCGTTTAAGGACAGACTTGTTAGAATCCCAAAAAAAAAAGGCGTCACAATGGCCGAATTTGGCGCCTACTCACGATTTCGAACGCACAAATCTCTTCGTAAACTAAACCTGCCCATCTGATCTTCTTATTTTAAGTTAATTACAAGTGAGCAAGAACAGAATAATAAAATGTACTGTTGTTTGAAGCTTGCTTCTTGAGATTTGTGCGTCTGAAGTTCTGATGCACTCTTGAAGCGGGATTTCAAAACGTTTGTCCTTAAACTAAAAATGGTTCAAACGTCATTCTGCTCATGGAACGGGGTGGAATGAAACGCAGAATAAAAACAAAACAGCGAAAAGGGTTACCAACAGTGTGTTTTTCGATGCCCACAGGGTTACTAGAAGTTCAAATTAAAAAATGAACCCCGTTGGTTTGCATGAGGTATCGTTCAAACCAACGGGGGTACCACGTACACACCAATTGTTTACTTTTCGAGTTAAATAAGCGACTCTCGGCAAGGAAACTTCCGAATGTTCCGCACACACTGTCACTGTATACCTTTTGCACCGAATAACGGACTTCCGACAAGAAAACATCTGAATCTTCAGTGCGCACGCAACTGTTTACTTTTTGTAGGAAACTTCAGAATCATCCGCGTATACTGTCAATAAACTATTTTACGAGACGTTCTACCGGTGGGCCGATCATTGTTATTGTTTATATTTGATGTTTTTGTTTTCGCGAAAAGTAGCATAACATGTGGTGAGCGCCAATCAGATTTTTGCTGACAGAGATGTTGTGGTTTCTAATGAGGCATGTAGCAATTCCCCGAGCTGCATGATGTCACTAGCAGATGAAAAAAAACATCCCCATTATTAATTTTAATTTTAATAATAATTTTAGTGGGCGGATTGACGCATTTTTGCAGATAAATGAACCTGGTTTATTGGATGGGCCTATATCACATGTTATGCTAACGAAAATGTAAATAAATGGCCCCACCGGTTGGACTTCAAAACCGGTAAACATTAAAAAACAGCTGATTTAAAACGTCTCATAAAATCTAGATTGAGTTTAAATAAGGGCGAAAGTAACATGAGAGAGTTCTCTTCAACGACTCTCTCTTCTGCAAATTAAAGTGACAAGATGCAAATTCAATCGAACTTTTTTACACTTAGACGCTAGATTGCATCGCAACCTAGCGATTTATGACCAAAAAGTTCAACAATACTTGCATCTTGTCACTTTAATTTCAAGAAGAGAGAGTCGATGAAGAGAACTCTCTCATGTTACTTTCGCCCTTATTTAAACTCAATCTGCCTTATGTTTACTTTTTGCGCCAAATTACCTCGCGAATAACCTACTCCCGACAATGAAACGTCCAAACCTTTCGCGCACACTGCCATTGTTTACTTTTTGCAGTGAATAATCGCCTTCCGGCAAAGAATCATCCGCGCACACTGCTACTGTTCCTGTCATCGCTGCGTGAAGAAACGCGTAGTGCTAAACCTTAATGGCTAGTTTCCACTTCGTACGTACTGTGCAAAAAGATAGGACAAGTAATGGTCAAGTAATGATTCCGCTTCAAAATTACTTGTGCAGTTCGCAGATGGCAAGTAAGGAAAAAAGTGTAACACTCGTAACGCCTCCCGTGCGAATCAAATGGAGCTGTCACTTTTCCTTGCGGAAAAATAGTCCGCGCTATTATTCCGTAAGGAAAAGTGACGTTTCTCCACATACTGGATCAGTTGTCAAAATTACTTGCGGAAAAAGGTGAAATTTTACTTGAGCGCTCTACTTGGCAACAAGAAACTAAGCTTAAGCCTGGAACACATAGCGTCCGTTCCGTCGAGGTTTGCGTTTTTTTGACAGTTTTTCCATGGGTAATGTGTCAAACTACTGTCACGCACACGCAAACGTATGCATTGTGTGGGGCACTTTATAGAAGCCAATAAATAACAAATTCACAATTCCACACGGAAAAATATTAAAACCCAAAGAATAAGTTTTAAAAACTCAAATTTGGCTAAACTGCTTTTAGTTTTAACTCAAAGTTGGGTTGTTTTCTCCCTCGCCCCACCGCAATGTTGTCAAAAACAAAGAGAGAAGCACCGACGCATCCGCTGCTCTTCCGTGGAAGAAGCCAAATTTGGGTTTTCTTGAGTTAACCCAAATTTGCGTCATTTGAGGCCTCCGTTGGGTGAAAATAACTTACCAGTGGGTTAATTTTTTTGCCGCTCTCAAACGAGAACTACTCACTCACCACTTTCGCTGTTTGACGCAAATTTGAGTTATTCCACGGAAGACCGGGATTGCGTCAAAACAACTTAAATTTGGGTTGATTTGTAGTTCCGTGCACCCTCATTAAGCCTCATGTTTGAGACTTAGCAATAGTAGCCAAATAAAGATAACTACAACATAATTCATTTCACTTAAACGTCAGCTCCCCAAACGTCATAATTTGACTAATCCCAACCAGCCCTGACCGCAACAGACTCCAACTAGGATAGGAGTGAGCCCAAAACCTCGTTATACAACAACGAAACGTAAATTCGATTCATTAATAATTTGAACAAAAGTACGAATCATCGCTCACCGCTCTCAGTTTGTTTTGTCTGTGCTAGATTAGATGAATACCGAATATGGCTGCACGTGTACCCTTCTCAACGTATTTCTCAAAAACTGTATTGTGTATACATACCATGGTTCGACTCCAAGCGGATGGATTTTCGCTGACCCCTTGTGCCATGCGGTGAAAAAGGATATCCAGAATCCGGAACGCAGTATGGCAGCGACGTTAGGCAAAGGCAACACGAAACAGGAAGCAAAGCTGAAATAATAATGTTTGTAATACATTACACCGAGGCTGCTGCTGCTGTTCGTGTCCTTCACGTCGTCGGTCGGTACCTACCTGTACTATCCAGCAGTATCCAGGGACGGGCGCATTTTTCCGAACATCTATTGCTTCGCATTTCTAAACCCGCATGCCGAGCAAGCTGGAACGTAGAACGTGGAACGTGCACCAGTGCAACCTGTCCGCCTGTCTGTCGATAGGCAAATCCTCTTTCACCTGGATACGGCGCGGCGGCCGGCGAGCTGGATGTTTGTACTGGTACATAGTTCAGTCAGTAGTCAGCAGCAGATACCTCCTAGTCCGACGACGACGACGACGACGACGAAGGCGAGATTGTTCGGTGGCAGGAACTGAGTAATCGGATACCGGAGATTTTTTTCCACGGTTTCCTTCTCGTTTGGCTCGGTAGTTGCTCATGCAGTTGGATGCACTACCTGCCTGCCTGCCTAGTGCCTATGTTACAAAAGGACGACGGGAGCGGGACGCGGGAGTTTGTTGCGAACCGGAAGCGAAACCGAAGAAAAATAGCGTGAAGATGGTCTCGCTATCAGCCAGCACTACAAACTACAATCTCTGCGCGCATCGGCAAACGAGAATGGCCTTAAATTGTTGCATGCATTACACGGCGGGTGCCCGCGGGATGGTGGCTCCGAGGAGGACCACACGGGGGTAGAGGAACTGAATCCGTGCACAAAGCAACCGTCCAACCAACCTATGTGTGCGGAACCGTTTTGTGCCACAAACCACCGGATTACGTATGGGAAAGGATTTGTTGGTCAGTTTTTTTTTTCTTGCTTTCGCCAGGCGTAGCTTTTGTTTCGAGTAAAATGGCTTAAGCTGCGGGCCGAATGGATGGGTTGAAATGCGAATAATTGACGGTTACTCGCTTTTGCAATTTGATATGAAAGGGGACCGAGAATCGGATTTCGAATCAACAGTCCAAATGTCAACACAGCCAGTGATTGGATTTGGGAAAACTTTGCTGTTTGCTGTTGTTAGTCAAACGGGTTTACTTGTGGTTGTAAAAGCGTTTTGATGAAGGGGACGGCCGTACTGGAACTGGGACGGTCTTCGTGTTGGGTTGAGGGCTCCATGTTTGCGGCTTGATTCAAACCGGGTACTATTTCTTGAGGGTATTTAGCGGCCCGACATTAATGTAAGTTGACTGACTGACTCTGCCGCCTCCAGATGTACTTTCAGTTGTGATGATTCAAGAACCGTTTAACTATCCTACAGATTCCAAGAATTACCGCTTTCAGGATGATGTTCGTGCATTCTTCAATCCCAGCTCGTATAGGGACCTCAGGAGAGATTATGGGACAACTGGAACTATACGGACGTTCTCCAGGGCCACATCGGCTTCAATTTCTTCGTTAGGTCCTGGAACTTCGTTATCTTTCTGGAGAACTTTGATTGGACATTATGGTCTAACGGTACAGCGATGTCGATGTGGGTTACCCGCTTCATCCTTTTGTCGTAAACCACAATATCAGGTTTGTTGGCACGAATGAGGATCTCAGTACAGTACAGTCCGGTTGGTACTTGTAGTATGATACAAATCTGTCGACCAAGTTGTGCTTTGAAACAAGCTGTAGGTGCACAATCCTGGCAACTTCGTTGTGATGATCAAGGTAGCCTCGATCGTTTCTCCTACTGAGTTGCTCTTCCTACATCGATCCTCCACGTCTTCGTGCAATATGTACCGCCGGTAATTCTTCGTCAAAACTACCTGGCCCTGGACAGATATCATAAAACCTTCAGTTTCCGAGAAGAGATCATCCCGCACCAGTCCCTAGTTCGGCACCGCCTTATCGATATGTTCGAGCGCCAGTTGATTCGGATGCGTCCCGCCTACGGTCTTGATGTCGCAGTTCAGTTGCTAATCCTTCAGCTTCACATACAGTGCGGTACATTTTGTGACGGTTCTGCCTATCTACGAAATATGCTCGCCGCTACTGGATCTGGGAGACACATAGTGCCTGGGTTTCAATGACGTCTCCACCTCCTACTGCCCGTGACAGGGTGACTTTCTCGATGGACCATTTTGGGTGCCGCGTTCGGTGCTTGGTGAACGCTACTGGGTCGAGGTCAGTCTCGGTTCACCCAAAAGCTGTAGATCGACAGGGTCACAGTAATCGCGTTGATTGCCTTCACCTTGTTGCCGCTGACAAAAAGCTCCTCAGAACACAGGTGACACGATACAAGAACAAGTGCTGCAGCTCCTTATTGATCGATGCGTGGTGAATACCTCTAAGTTACAAGAACCCTCTTCGCCTTCAACCATATTCCGAATCGCCTTCTGTGTGTTGATGCGGAAATAGCTGGCATTCGCTATGGGACCCTGGCGATGATAGACTAATCGACATTTGACAGTTCCAAACTTAATCCGGATGTTGTTGCTAAAATCCGTTACGGGTCGTCCAGAAAGAAGATGTGAGTGCTCCTTTTCCCACTGTACAGTTGATGATGCAACTATGGCTGCAGTAGTATTAGCGGATTAAAGATATTGCCTTAGATGATGCGTACAGTCGTACGCCTTCTTGTAGTCGATGTACTTCAAGCTCAGGTTTCTCTGCATTTTAGTGACTCTGGGTCAATGACCTGATCTTTGTAGTCTTATGTATTTTGTGGCACCCTTTTTGTTTCCCTGTCATCATGTTGTTGGGATCATAGTGGTCTTGTATACTCTTCGCTATTACCGACGACAGCACCTTCTACAGGCTCTAAAGACACGTTATTGGTATGCACTTTGCAGGATCAACTGCGTTCTAGTCCTTCGGTAGATGATGTGATGAATTCTGGTAGCTGCGTGGGGTCTTCTAACACTATGTTACAGCCAGCGCTGTTATTGGTCGTGAGCTTCCCACGACGATGAACAAGTAGGCTCTTTCATCGTCACAAGACAAAACGAGCATTCGCGCACTTCGTCATGTCATTTTGCAATAATCAAGCGTCATGACGGAAATTTTCAAATTGTTTTGAAATTAAAATTTTCACATGGTCCAAGCAAATTTAGGCTAGCCGTTGTATTTAACAGATAGAGAGGGCATACATTCATGCTTTAAAGGATTTAAACAACGACAAAATCCATGAATGTTGTAGTAATTGCCTTGTTTGCAACCATGTCACGCTCCGTCGTGACCGAAAAATGAGCGAATATTGTTAGACTCTCTTGGTCATTGTCTCCCGATTCGATGACATTGAGAGAGGCACTTCTGTAAAATTCGCATGACGACCCGTGTTGACGCTGACGCTTTCCAAGCCTGGTTACAGCATTCCACCATCTGCCCGTGAATCTTTGTGAGTTTTATACCTAAACTTGTACACGAAATAGGGTTCTGGTGCAACCCAATTCTTGGTATATGGTAACCACATGTATATCCTGAGCAGTTACATTACCGCGGTCATATCTCCAACATCATCACACTGTCGTTCTTCTTTTGATTACCACATCTCATCGTAGATATGCTGGACAGGGTTCTCCCATAGATTGACCCAAAACTGCGTGGCGTTGCTACTCTCCGGAAGGCCTTCTCTAAAATTAGACTTGTTACGGATGCAGTTGTAGAACTTGTTTTCGTTAATGTTGAACATCCAGTTTGCGCCGCAATCATTTCGCAAGAGCACTCAACCGCAGTACATGGGAATTGAGAATCTCAGTACTGTTGGCTCCTGTGGGATCACGGAGTTCTGCGGGCTTAAAAATTTCAGCAACATAACGAAATAGCCTCGTTGATCGATTCTCCATCATTAAAGAAGGTAACCGCAGCTGATTCTAAATGTTCTGTATGGCCACCAAGTACTGTGACAAAATATCCTGCTTAGGGTGCTTACTACATTTGTTTACCGACAGGAATTCCGCAGCTTAAGTATTCGGTGTCGGGACATGAAATCTGTCCCAAGGAACTGCGTGACTGTTCTGGCCATGTGGAGCGCTAGTTTATCTCGTAGTTGTTGTCGTTGCAAATCTGCTGTTGGTCCTGGAGCAGTAGGTGCAGTTGAATCCCGACTCTCACTTATGTTCGATGCATCTAGCCCAACAGAACTGCTTCTCGATGTATCGCTCGATCTTGTCCTCTCCTCTTCCAGTTTCCTCTGCGCTTCCAGCTTAGTGTGCTCCACATCTGCAACGGAGAACATATTATGAAACAACAGCATTAACGTCAAAAGGGTCTTACCTGTTCAGATAAACAAACATGTTTTTATTGCTGTAGGGTCTATATCGTATATCGTTATTGTTATCAGAAAGATTTACGTTCCCGCTGTCTATTCGACATGTATGGGATAGGCCCTACAGCGATAGAAATATAGTTGTTTAGAAAAACGAGTTAAACCTTGACATTTTAAAGCAGATTATTGCTCACTGCCGTGTCTCGTGTGTACAGCTCGTTCAAGTCAATTTGGTTCGCAGAGCAAGGAAATCTCTCGTTGAACATTCCCAGCATTCTCAACCTGCCAGACATGTCCGTTTCCATCCTCGTGTAGACAAAGTATCAGCGATCACACGCTGCCGTCGGCCACCAGCTAAAGTGTGTCACTGACGCGATCAGACATATCAACATCGGCAGGTGCTGCATGGCCTTGGCGATTGCTATTGCTAACGACCATTTCTGCCCTGCGTACTAGAGCAGAGTTCTTGGCAACCCAGCTAGTGGTTCTCGGCCAAACGGAAAGACAGCGGACTAAAGGACCTCCAAGAACTCCATGAAAAATTCCTGTTAGAATTTCAGCCATCTTTGCTGGAGGAGCTCTTTAAGTATCCTCGGGAATTCTTCACGAGGAATCTCTGGATGAACTCCAGCAAAAATCCCAAGAAGACTTCTAGGGATCTTGGAGAACCATGCCTTTTGAAACCGCCATCAGTTTGTGCGCTACGGAAACCAGTGCCAGGGTTTTTAAATACTTCTTGAAAAGACCCTTTTTTGAATAATTTTGTTTTAGAATATTACCACATCGGAACATTTCGAATATTCAACAGCGGACGAAAAATAAAGGACAAATTACAAAACACCAGTGTACTTCTTAGCAGTACACCCAAACGACTTATTTATTCACACGGAACTACAAATCAACCCAAATTTAAGTTCTTTTGACGCAATCCCGCACCTCCGTGGAATTACTCAAATTTGCGTCAAACAGCGATAGTGGTCACTAGGTAAATCTCATTTGATCGCTGCAAAAAATTTCACCCAGTGGTAAGTTATTTTCACCCAGCGGAGGCCTTATTTGACGCAAATTTGGGTTTAGTCAAGATAACCCAAATTTGGCTTCTTCCACGGAGCCGCACGGATATGTCGGTGCTTCTCTCTTTGTTTTTGACAACATTCGTGTGGGGTGAGGGAGAAAACAACCCAATGCTGAGTAAAAACTATGAGCTGTTTAGCCAAATTTGAGTTTTTAGAACTTATTCTTTGGGTTTAAATATTTTTCAGTGCACACTATTTACATAACAATAACAATAACATACGGCAACACACACTCATGGTGTGTCTACATTACATAAAGGTTGCCTCGATATGAGGGTTGACCCATTGGAACATTTAAATCAATCCTAGCCAGTTTGGTCTTAATTTCTTACCCAAGGTCTTAGGGCAAACTAAAAACATTCAGGCTGTTCGCTCCAAACACGTATTCTGCAGTACTTCGCGTTCAAATGATGCAGACAGCAAAACTTCCTCTATCAAAGAAAGGCCATAATCTTCAGAACTTTATCCAAAATTTCATCGCTTGAACCACACAACCAAAATGTTAGCGGTCGTCACCATAAGTATCCATAACCGCTTGCGTCTTCTCACCTGAAAATGCAACAAATGAGCGCGAACGCCAGCCTCTGACGAGCTTTATCGTAAAACTATTCAGCGCCCACAAGGCAAAACTTCCAGATATCGGAAAATTTAACTTGTCGAAAAATTTGACTCCTATTGTTCACCCTTCTACACCGCGACACCCCCCGAAAACCTCAAACCTGCCCAGGGGGAGGAATGAAATCGGATCTTCTGCCCTGTTGCGTCTCACCTCGCTCACACCACCAGAACCAAAGTTTGTAGCGGATTTATCCATCGTAACTCATTCCTTCTGCTCCGCATAATTCATCCGGAAGAAACCGGAACACCCGTGTACGCGTGTGGGTGGGAACGGAGGGACACGGGTGGTAAGCATAGGTTAACTCGGAGAGCTGAAACTGAGGGAAATGGGAGCGCATCATGTTTGGCTTTATGCTGTTATTATATAAACAGATTTATTGCCATCAGCTCGTTATACCCATTATACTCATCATAGTTGCATATTGTTTCAACTCTCCAGCTAGGAGGGAAGACAGGGAAGACGTTATGCGCATCTCTGTAAAAGATGAGTTGATGAACAGGTGTAGAATACAGAAGGAAGCAACACGAATACGGAGCTCAACGTAAGAACACCATCATCATCCGGAACTAGGAAGTGCGGTTCCCGTTTTCTATACCGAGATTGCTTTTGGCGAAGATAACATACTGGGAAGATTGATCACCATTGACTATTCTCGGAATGTCGCGACGTTACGAATCCTATACCGTAACAGATCCACGTAGTCTACAATCACCCAGGCTCAACTCCAGATCAACGAATAATCGATGATCTGCTTGTCGTTGCTCCTGTTGAGCACGCCCGACAAAATCACCGAGCAAATCCAGTTAAATTGAAGTAAATTTTTTATCATCACCTACTTTCCGTGCCGCAGTTCGGTCGTTCGTTCTCGCTTGGAACTTGTGACAACGACGGCGGTACTGGCGGAGAAATACGAGGGGTTGTAAGTGTCTGTCCGGGATCCTAGCCGGAATAGCTACATAATTTATAACGAAAGCTCCCTCTGGTGCTGCTGCGCCTGCTTAGCTTCCTCCCTTTGCTCCGATGCATGGATGGGATGAGTAACTCGGGAACCCGGCACAAGTAAATGAGATTTTTCCTGTGCCTGTCTGCCACACCGTGCCGCCATGCCTCGATGCCATGTCTGCGATTTTATTTTGTTTTCCCTTCGGCTGGTGGTGGTCACCACCACCGCCCGTACACCTACTTAGTAATATTCCGCATGAAATGCAAGCACGTTCGAAAGTGAATTTTAACGATCGTTCCATTCCGTCTTCTTTTCTATTTGCAGAGGAAATCACCACGTCATTCAACCAATACGGAGCACTCGTCGTCGATTGGCCCCACAAAGCCGAGTCCAAGTCGTACTTCCCGCCCAAAGGATACGCGTTCCTGCTGTTTCAGGTAGGTGGTGGTGGTGGTAATGGAAAGCCCCCATGGCCGCATTGCATAGCACTGGGTCGTGATTTCCCTGCGTTCTATCCCGTCGTCCCGGCGAATGAAATGCGATTTATATGAAACGGAAATTGAAGCACTGATATACCGAGGCGCGGATTACAGCTGGGAATTTCTCGCTCTCCATTCGGAAGGATCGAAACGATTCTATTGAAAATAACAAATTTATGGATTGCTTGACGCCTTGCATCTGTAGGCCCACGAGGGTGAAAGCTTCTTCTTTTAGACCACAAGATTGTATGGTTTTGATTTGATCATTTGCTTGTGTAGAAGTGTTTTAGAAAATTCTAGCACAATTCGTGAAGATGTCAATGTTGATATTCATTGAGAAAAATCAGGATTTTTTAAGTTTTCTATCCAATTGGCTTCTTCAACGATGTTGAGGTATTGCCATATTTCGAATCTGCACGCCAAACTTTGCCGATATCCAAATTTTAATGAATTTTGGTGTCCGGGTGATCGGTGGTCTTCACTCGCAGTTATTGAGCGACGCATGCTAAGAAGAATCTTTAGCAGAGTGGATCTACCGCGAACCAAACATCTAGAAGGTGGCCAAAGCCCGATGAATACCTAACAACTTGACACTATATAAGTACCGATACCTGTGAACTCAATTCAATCTGTACCTACCACTCGAACAATGAAGACAAGTAGTAAAGTACAACAGTTGCCGACGACGCAATCAAGAATGCAACGCTCAAGAGGAAGAACCATGGCATTAGAGATGAACCAGCCTCGGGCTGAAAATCTCTCTAATAAAGATACCTAACCTAACCGAAACGCTGGTGCAATAAATTGTCCGGCAGAACCAGAAAACGGCAGAGCGAAACGCACGGTTGATGGTCTTGCTAGAGCGATTCGCCATTCAAGAAGACTCCGGATCCGGCCGATCTTCAAGCAACCCAGAATTCTTCATTGAATTTCTGACATCAAACACCCACGACCAAGAGTTCTCCTATGACCCGGACAATGGTCAAGTTTTCGACCGGTGGTAACGCAAGTACGAGGATCTTTTCCTGAAGAATGGTGCGAAATTGGCCGATGCAGCAAAGGTACGTTTGCTCCTGAGAAGCCTCAGTGTCAACGTTTTCAACCGTTACGTCAATAGAAATACACTAGAACTCCAATGGCGCTGTAGTCACTTTTCTCATTTGATTATTTTAATAACTCGAATTGCAATAACTTACTATTTTTAAGTGGCCATCCTTTAGAGGACCCATTGTTTTGGTAAACAAATTTAACTTGACACTTCTAGTACCGCTGCTGACGCTGTAATGGCGTGGCAAACTAGATGTTAGTCACATGAACAGTCGCGACATTGGACTTCTGTGGCTAGTTATTTTACTGTTACGTCAATCTCGTGCTTCCGAAACATCCCCGAGAGTTTACCTTCAAGGGAACTGTCAAGAAATTCAAGGAGTTTTTATGCATCCGGATTTCGCTCTTCAGGAAACGGTACCAATGCTTCCAGCTGACGAAAAACGATGCGGACGATTATGTGCTTATAGAGGTAATCACGTTCAAATGTGATGATGCGGTCAGGCTAAGGCCGGGGTGGCCTCTGCTGTACATAGTAGCCGCCTCCATTCCACTCGGTCCATGGCTGTTTGTCTCCAGTTCCGCACTCTGCGTAGGGTCCGCAGATCGTCCTCCACTTGGTCGACCCACCTAGCTCGCTGCGCTCCACGTCTTCTTGTACCGGTCGGATGACTCTCGAGAACCATTTTAGTCGGGTTGCTATCCGACATCCTGATGACGTGACCCGCCCACCGTAGCCTCCCGATTTTCGCGGTATGGACGATGGTTGGTTCTCCCAGCAGCTGATGCAGCTCGTGGTTCATTCGCCTTCTCCAGGTCCCGTCTTCCATCTGCACTCCGCCGTAGATGGTACGCAACACCTTCCGTTCGAAAACTCCAAGGGCGCGTTGGTCCTCTGCACGTAGGGTCCATGTTTCGTGCCCATAGAGGACGACCGGTCTAATCAACGTTTTGTAGATAGTTAACTTCGTGTTACGGCGAACTTTATTCGATCGTAGAGTTCTGCGGAGTCCAAAGTAGGCACGATTCCTGCCACAATGCGCCTCTGAATTTCTCTGCTGGTGTCGTTGTCGTCGGTCACCAGTGAGCCCAAGTACACGAATTCTTCAACCGCCTCGATTTCATCACCGTCGATATGAATTCGGGGTGGCGGGCGCGGTGATTCCTCCCTGGAGCCCTTTGCCATCATGTACTTTGTCTTCGACACATTAATGACTAATCCGATTCGCCTGGCTTCACTCTTTAGTCGGATGTACGTTTCCGCCATCGTCTCAAATTTACGAGCAATAATATCAATATCATCGGCGAAACCAAGCAGCTGAACGGACCTCGTGAAAATCGTCCCACTCGTGTTTATCCCCGCTCTTCTTATTACACCCTCCAAAGCAATGTTGAACAGCAAGCACGAAAGACCATCACCTTGCCGTAACCCTCTGCGAGATTCGAAGGGACTCGAGAGTGTCCCTGATACTCGAACTACGCACATCACTCGATCCATCGTCGCCTTGATCAACCGTATCACTTTATCCGGGAATCCGTATTCGTGCATAATCTGTGGCTTTGTGGATATCTTTGCGGGGGAAGAAGGTGCTTCGGACTACCATACCACGGGAGGCTGCAAAGTTTACGCATCGCTGGCCGTTATCATTCGATACGGCGTGCAGGCTGTTTCGCCCGATTACCGGTCTGTACATTTCCTCCCTTCCTACCTGCGCGTTCATGTCGCCGACAACGATTTTCACGTCACGCGGCGAGCAACCATCGTATGTTTGCTCTAACTGCGCGTAGAACGCTTCTTTCTCGTCATCGGGTCTCCCTTCGTGTGGGCAGTGGACGTTGATGATGCTGTAGTTGAAGAAACGGCCCTTAACTCTCAACATGCACATCCTTGCGTTGATCGGCTGCCACCCGATCACACGTTGTCGCATCTTGCCCAACACTATAAATCCTGTTCCCAGTTCATTGGTGGTGCCACAGCTTTGGTAGAAGGTAGCCGCTCGATGCCCGCTTTTCCACACTTTCTGTCCAGTCCAACAAAGTTCCTGCAACGCCACGATGTCGAAGTTGCGGGGATGTAGTTCATCGTAGATTATTTTGTCACATCCTGCGAAACCTAGTGACTTGCAATTCCATGTTCCAAGTTTCCAATCGTAGTCCTTATTTCGTCGCGTGCGTCTTTGCCGATTGTATCGAGTCGTATTTTCTCCTATGTTATTCGCAATGGGGATTTTTACGGGTGGCTTATTGGGCCTACGCCAACACTCCTGTCTCGCCGGAGGGCCATCGTGCCAGTTCTGTTTAACGTCCCAACCAACACTGGGACGACCAGGCTGATGGGGCTACCACCTTGGATCTAGCTGCGTGGTGCAGCGTTTCTTACTCAGCCGCTGGATGCCAGAACAGACGCTGTTTGAGCCGCACCTCCTTGGTGAACAGACACTCGGACCGTACCTCCTCAATCTAGCTGAAGTCAGAAGGACAACAGTGCCCAGGCTGCACTACCAGCTAAGCACACAACTCTTAGCTGGCGGTCTTTGTCATCGCTTGACCCGTGGAAGCATGAGGTAGGAACTTGTGAGGACCAGAGCTATATTGGACGCTCTCCTTATCGACTCACCGTTTTGCAGCCTACGTTCAAATGTATGCCTGCCTTTTTTGTAGATGTAGTTGTGAACTGCGAGGAAAATATTTGCACTCTTGCCCCGGACGTTATTTTACCTTATTCGATTGGGTAATATTTGCATATGCAATCTGAATAGCCTTTCAATCGGCGTGCACTTTTGTGTGAGGAAAAGTTTGCGCTAGTGTTCGTGTGTTGAAATGTCACTTATCTCTATGCGGAAAAGTAAACAAGGCCTGTGAAGATTGCGAATTGAACAAGCTAACTCCGGACCAGTTCAAGAGCTTGGTTCTCATTTACGGACTTTGCTCAACGATGGACGCGGACAGTTGGACATGACTACTCTCGAAGCTTAAAACGAACGCTGACAAAGATTGCAAACTCAAATCGCTCATCACGGAATGTCAACGTCTTCAAAATCTCAAGCAATGGTGGAACAGAAGCATACTTCGATCAGCCGAAACATCCGAACGCGCAGCAAAAGGATGAGGAAGGGATGCCAAACGGCGAGCGCTACCAAAGCCTGGTTGGCGCTTTGCTGTACGTTGCGGTATGCACCAGACCCGATATTGCGATTGCGGCGTCCATCCTGGGGCGAAAGGTCAGTCAACCCTCTGAAGCAGACTGGATCGAAGCGAAGAGAACCCTACGGTACCTTACATCAACGGCGAGCTTGAAGGATTCGTTGACGCAGACTGGGCCGGCGATAAGGTTGACCGTAAGTCCAACTCTGGATTCGTGTTCAAACTCGGAGACGGTGCCATCAGCTGGGTTGCAAGGAAACAGCAGTGCGTCAGCTTGTCTTCCACGGAAGCGGAGTACGTGGCACTATCCGAGGCTAGCCAGGAACTTCTCTGGTTGACGAAGCTGATGCACGACGTCGGAGAGGATGTCACTAAACCCGTGGTGATGCATGAGGACAACCAAAGCTGCATTGCCATGCTGTCGTCTACAGGAGGAGGAAGTCGACGACGAAAACATATTGACACTCGGTTCAACTTCGTGAGGGAACTGATGTCAAGCGATGTCATGGAAGTTCGATCACAGAGAACAGACGTTTAAGCTCGAATAAAAATACGTCGAAATCGTGTGTAAAGGATTTAAGTGTACCTCAACGCCACCAACGGAGACTGCCCCACATATAAAGTCGATTTGACACCACGATGGCAGTGTTCATCGTTAAAATATACTAACCCACAAAGCGACGCGAGCGCCAAACGGCCAAAAAAGGCGAGCACTGGAAACAAATATGACAACACAACAATGTAAGTGATGGGACGCTAGCGCCGCGCAACGGGAGCATAACCACATACTCTGATATGACCGTTACAAAGTTTTACACAAGGCAGAAAGCGAATATAGACGTCTGTTCTCTGTGGTTCGATATTGTCCAACGGATTCGATGATCGCGGACATCCTGACGAAATCATTGGCGCGAGTTAAACTGGAACGATTCCGTGCCCAGATCGGTCTGAAGTTCTTCGAAGTTGAGGAGGAGTGAAGCGATGCCGATGCTTAGCAACATCAAGAACTGAAGCACCTTGAGATAACTTAGTTAGCCATGATTTTATTGCACAATAAATGTTCATTAGTTGTTAATCGCTCAAACTGACTGGACGCGTTTTACTCTGCTCCATACCTCCCAATAGCGATGCCACTTTTTGCGCGCCAAAGCGTGATTGCACCCGAAAAGCTAGTTTTTAGGCCACATTTTGCTTTCACGAATTTTAGTAATTTTTGCTCAACTCCTACATCGAAGCATACTTCGATCAGCTCCGTCTACGCAGTCAAACATAAGAAGCCTCAATCGAACCCATCTAGACCAAAAACCAAACCTAATGGCAAATCAAGCACCCCGAAGTCAGTGTTAACAGTGTGGCGGCGCACTTCGTTCGCGATTGTTTATTCTCCAACCAACCACCACCAACTGCAAGCAAATCGGACATAAAGAGGGCTACTGCAGCTGTTATTCAGCGAAGACATCCACCAAGAAGAAGAAGAAGTCAAAGGTCAACGGTGTTTTAGTAGATCAACCTGGTTAGTATTGTGTCCTGGCGGAAGTTCCTGATTGTGAAGGTCGATGGACGCTGCAGTTTGACACAGCTTTAGACATCACCATCATCTCTCGAAAAATCTGGAACAAATGTCTTGGATCTCCTCAACTACTTCCCACAACAAGAGCAGCAACAACAGCGTCTGGAAAGCTTTTTCAGCTTCTTAGCGAACTTCCAAGCGCAATCACACTTGTAGGTGTCACCAAACCAGGGAAACTTTACGTGTCCAGCAACAATCTCAACCTGTTTGGCCTGGAATGGATCGACTTGTTTGGACAAGCCATTGTCGGCGATCACCAATCAAGTTCACGCCGATCTACACTACAAGGCAAGATTTCCAGACGCTTTCCGTCAAGGTTTAGAACACTGCACAAAAACCAAGGTACGCCTGTTCCTGATACCCGGAACAATGCCAGTCTACTAACTTAAACGGCCTGTACAATTTACATCCGTGGAGAAAATCGATGCAGAACTGGATTATCTTGAACAACTGGGTATCATTACCCCGGTTGACTGTTTCCAGTGTACTGCACCAATGGTAGTGGTCAAGAAACTAGGAGGAAAGATTTGGATCTGTTCCGATTATTCATCCGGTCTGCCGCCCAGGAGTTCAACAACTATTTGCTAGTTCCCGTCGACATCTTCAGCAAGCTCAACGGATGCAAGTATATCAGCATAATCGACCTTGGTGATGCCTACCTGAAAGTAGAAGAGGATGCCATTTGAGCATTTTGAAATCCTCTCCACTCTTTTTCAACGTCTGCAGGAGTATGGCTTCACTCTCCCTGAAGAAAAGTGCAACCTGCTATAGCTTCAAATCAAGGATCTTGCACACATCATCGTTTGACAAATCAGGACTACTACCGGATCCTGCCAAAATCGAAGCCAGTGCATTGTCAAGATGCCTTCTCCCAGTGACATTCCTAATCTACGATCGTTCCTCGGTGCGGTGAATTTCTATGGAAAGTTTGTATCAAAAAATGCACCAGCTACGAAGACCACTCGACGCACTTCTCAAGAAGGATGCCATGTTAGTTTGGAACAACGACTGCCAGAAGTATTTCTAGGAGTTAAAAGAAGTTTTCCAGTCCGATCTTCTCCCAACTCATTACGACCCGATTCTGGACATCATCGTAGCAGCAGACGCATCCCAGTCAAAAATTGGAGCCTGCATCATGCACAAGTTTCCCAACGGCGCTCTCAAAGCGGTTGCATATGCATCCCGTTCTCTCACCGATGCTGAAAAACGTTAGGGACAGGTGGAGAAGAAAGATCTAGCTCTGGTATTCGCTGAAACGAAGTTCTACCGGATGCTACTTGGACGCAAGTTTACACTACAAACTGATCATCAGCCGAAAAAGGGGATTCCAATTCACACCGCACATCGCTTACAACGCTGGGCACTGACGCTTCTGTGTTGGTGCAGATTACGCCAAGGTCTACCAAACCAATTCAAAATGGAAATGGGTTCCCGGAGTCACTATTGAAGTCTTTTGAGCAAGTAAACTCCAACGATCTATTAGATGAAAGGCATGGCCGACGGAAGTTGATTCGTTCACATGCCAACCAAATCAAGCATCGCTTTGACGACCAACAACCAACTAAGGAATCAACGGAGAAATCTTCCCTCAATATATTCGTGGACGAGTTTGGACTGCAGAATAATTTCCAACAAAACGAAGTCACTACCGTTTGTAGCAGGCAGGAGTTTTGTAAATAAATTTTGTAAATATAGCATGTTAATAATTGAATTGAAATAGATTGTAAGAATAAGAGAATTCCCTTCAATGAATTCGAATTGTATTTAGTCCCTTATAGTAGGCAAACGAGCACTTAATGAAGTGCAAACGCTTCCTTGGGTCGAGGCCATTTGTTTTCTTGATAAGGTGGGAAAGAGAAGGCAGCACGGCTATCGTTCAAGTTATCCAACGTAGCTGTGTAGTCACGAAAGTACACGAAGGGTTTCGGGAAATGACGTACTTCCGGGTGCGTCCGAGATACACTTTCCCTTATCTGAGGCTTCAAGACTCGATCATTTCGTCCGTGATCGTTTAAGGAATTGGAAGTGTCCGCGTTTGTTACTTAGTTTTCGTGTGCCAATAGTAGGTCTTTTTAAAGTGATGTTTAATAAAGTTAGATGATTAAATAGTTGTTTCGTTCTACAGTAGGCTAATCGGTGTGCGTTAGAAATTGTGTGCGATTTGGAGTTCTTAGTTAGCTCAGAAGCGAGGTAAGAATATGTGCTGTGAATGTGCTCTGGTGCCAGTGCTCATGTTCGATACCCCGCCAGTTTTTCCAATCCGCAGTTCTTCGCATCCAAGCGCAACCACTTCTTCCCCGACGGACGAGAAATACCCGGCATCCGTCATACGGCCGGAAGCGGACGGATCCGTTACCATATCGGTCCGAGAAGGCCTGGGGACCTTCAGGTGGACGAGGTCTTCCACCAGCTAGTTCGCCAATTGACTAGCGGGCGCTGTCAATAGCCCAGGAAGCGCTTTAGTGAAGCGTAAGTCAACCGCCATTGCGAAGACGAGCCGATCAACGAACTCCGCCATCAATCAACCAAACCGGCGCGGTGGTGAGAGCAACGACCCGGCCTACAGGTCATCGACTACCAAGTAGTAAGCTGTACCAGTCGGTGAGTCAAACCAAACCTTTTTTTCTGTGGAGTGGGGCGTCCGTTGAGGGCGCCTCGGAGTGTTTTTTGCCAGTCACAAGACTGAAGACGATGCGCTGTTAAAGCCTCGTAAGAAGTTTGGAGATCGTCGTGCGTGCGTGACGAATTGCCGCCGCCCAGATCCGGTTGTCACACCAGGAGCGCAGACTAGCCCGCAGATGCGCCGCCAAAGGTCGTGACGTCACAGAACACATGAGCACATGAGCACGTTGTAGATAGATAGGAAGAGAGGGAGAGTAAAATCGCACACAAGATAGGAAGATAGAGAGAACGAACACATACACACAACCAAATGAATAAATGCTAGCATGTAAGAAATAAATCTACCAAGAATATTTGTTTGAAACCAATATGTAGTGTTTAAGTTGACCGTTAAATAAACCCTCATTATGTCCCCCTGTAATATGTTTGATTAGTTTTCATGTATTGCCCGTCACTACGCGTTTTGTTGTCGTTCCCGTCCTCCACCATCGGAGTTTGATTGATGGGGTTCCCAGTCCGTTTCCTCTTTGCTGTTGCGTATCGCGGCGAGTGACTTGTCTGCCAGTGATGAGAATTGGTGAGCAACCGCGAATGTTGTCTCACTTTGAGCATGCGTGATTCTCTCACCGAGCTCTCTGAGTGCCTTCGGGATTAATGGTTGCATTGAGGTAATAGGGTGAACCCGTTCGGTCGTTTGGTTCGTAGGCTGGCTGGAACGATCCGTAAAATTCCTTTCGGAAATATTAAATGGACTCGCCCTCAGGAGAGTCTTATCCGGGCAAATTGAAATTGGGCATGTGGTCTCCCTTGTGGAGTGGCGCTTAAGCCACGTGTTTTAAGACGGATCGCCCGGGCTGGCTACACGTTGATTCTCCAGAAGTTTCCATTGATGCCTCTGATTATGACGAAGCACTACCTGAAACGGAAGTTAACCTGCCGGAATCAATCCAGCCTTCACAACCTAATGAGAAAGCATCTAAAAGTCGACCCAGGTGAATGATCCAGATGCCGTCCAGACTAGAACCTTTCCTGGTATTCTGGAACTAAGAAGGGAGGGATGTTGAAGACTAACATAGTAGCCATCCATAGTGCTGCAAAAATGCCACGAATACAACGTGCCCACACATAACTTGTCCATCGATTTTGAATCGGCGTATGATACAATCGATTGAGACCAGCTATGGCAAATTATGCACGAATACGGATTCCCGGATAAACTGATACGATTGATCAAGACGACCATGGATCGAGTGATGTGCATGTGCGTATTCCAAATATCAGGGACACTCTCGAGTCCCTTCGAACCTCGCAGAGGGTTACGACAAATTGATGGTCTTTCGTGCTTGCTGTTTAACATTGCTTTATAGGGTTTAATAAGGGGGCGAGGATAAACACGAGAGGAAAGATTTTCACCAAGTCCGTTCAGCTGCTTGGCTTCATTGATGACATTGATATAATAGCTCGCAAATTTGAGACGATAACGGTGGAAACGTACATCCGACTAATGGATGAAACTATGGCAAAGTGCTCTAGGGAGGAATTAACGCGCCCGCCACCCCGAGTTTCTATCGACGGTAACGAAATCGAGGTGCTTGAGAATTTGTGTATCTCTGGTGACCGTTGACAACGACACCAGTGGAGAAATTCAGACGTAGTGTGGTAGGAAATCGAGCTTACTCCGTAGAACTCTACGATCGAATCGCTGTCAGACGAAGTCTACGCCGATTAGACCGATAGTCCCGTGCCCATAGAACGAAATATGGACTCTACGAGCAGCGGATCGACACGCCCTTGTAGTTTTCGAACGGAAGATGTAGCGTACCATCTACGGCGGAGTGCAGATGGAAGACGGAACTCAGAGAAGGTGAATGAACCACGAGCTGCATCAGCTGCTGAGAGAACATACCATCGTCCACACCGCGAAAATCTGGAGGATAGCAACTCGACGGAAATGGTTCTCGAGAGTCATCGGACCGGTACAAGAAGACGTGGTGCGCTGCGAGCTAGGTGGATCAATCAAGGGGAGGACGATTTGTGGACCCTTCGTAGATTGCGAAACTAGAGGGAGACGCACAGCCATGGATCGAGTCGGATGGAGACGCTTCCTACATGCATCAGAAGGCACTCAGGTATTAGTCTGATCGGTAAGGTAAGATCTCGGGTAACGTACTCCAGATCTTCTTAACGTTGTCAGTCTACAAGTTGTAATACGAGACAGTCGAAGATAAACAAACATATAAACTGTAATATATAACTTTCACGATTCTCTACTGAGTACTGTTATCGCCTACATAAACCCAAAAACAACCTTCCGCTGCACAATACCCACTGTGCTGCTACATAGTTACATAATAAAGTAGTTCCCCGTTAACTCCGGAAGCGATGGCTGCTGCTGCACGGCTAGAACTCAAACATTGACTCAACAAGAGGAGACAATTTCACACTCGATTAGTATTGATTTGGGGAATGCCATAGGTCATCCTCCCCCGCTAGTACCTGACCGACCACCCATTAAGCCGACTAAAACCTCGCCTTCCATGGGGCCCCAGGAGAACAATGCACCCGTAAACGACCTGAATCAAGGAATCAAATCCGGAAACAGAGCGGAAGTTTTGCTTTATTAGTTTTCCACCCGAAAAGTGTAGTCTACTCTCGGCTAAAAGAGGCAATGCGGACACTGCCCCACTTCATGGACCACCATCATCGTCGTTGTCGTAGTCGCAGATGGAAAAGAACAAAAGCGGGAACCGACCCACCACAGTCTCCCAGAGTCGGTCGGATGAATGGCCCGAATCAATTCAGACGTTTTGCTTTCATGCGGATGCTGCTGCCCTCCAGGTCTCTGGGACCTTCGGGCGGGGTCGTTCCGTAGCGACGCGGCGCGGGGTGATGAACACCCTGAACCGGGCGAGCATAAAGGAAGCTTTTCATTTATTGTTTTATTGTTCCACGATGCGATGGACGGATGGACGAACGGGTGGATGTGTGCGGGATTGTCTGGTCGTACAATACTCGAAGGATAGATCGGTGACGATGGTGGTGGTCGGGTTCGGACCCGGTGCAGGTGCGCTTAGATAGATCCTCGGAATCAAAAGGCAGCGCTGAATGGCTGGCGTTTTTTTTCTTCCTAGAAATTGGGCCACGTGAAGTACCACCGAGTAATTCAAATACACACAGGTACTCACTCACCGGAATACGGTGCAAAAGTGGGTGGTTGAAAAATATGAACGGAAAAGAGCATCCTGGTGCTGCTCTGTTGGGGCACATGAAAAGTTGCGTTCATTATAACCGTTAGATCTGAGGGCTTTTTTTTTCTATGTGTTGATAACTGAAGTGTCCTTTGCGACGGCTGGTGTTTAGAATGGGGTGAACGAGTGAACCATTGAAGTGAGTAGGTCACTCAGCGAAATCAAATGCAAGCGTGCGCTAGCCGAATAGACATTAGAACTTGAAAGTTGCTAGATTTATACAGCAGCTGTAATATCGTTTCAATTTAAATTCCCGATGCGTATGACCAACTGTGGTAACACATATGATCAGAATTTGATTTAACTGTGCTAAAAAATCAACTGGATTGGATGCAAGACAGCTGAGAAATAGCGGTGGGCGTAAAGTGGGAGGCAGCGTCTAATAGGAGACCCGACTGTACTGTATTTTTCAAAAGTTATTTAAATACTGGAAATGTGTTCCGACAACAGAATCATTCTGAAAAATGTCAGAACAAAAAAAGAATTTCGGAAAGCAGAGCTGATTGATACAATCATTCACATCACATTTCCTGAAACTTGAATTTATAAAACTCGAATTAAGGCCTTTTAGCGTGCCATCACGAAATTACTTCTTTAAAATCATTGCAGTTTTCTCATTCAAAACTGAAATTTCCGCATTGAAAATGTATTCACTGTATTGCGGGCGTAGAATGAAGCACAGTGAATACATTTTCATAGCAAATATTATTATTTTTAGCGAGAAAACTGCTTTTGAATTTTCAATGATGACGACTATATCAATGACGAATCCTTCAACCTTAAATTCAACTTTACACAACATTACACCAATACATATTGACAAAAAATGACGCTAATCTTATTTCATAAAATTACCCATTTCATGCAAGATATTTATTCGGCATAAATATATATTCACACTACTTTAAAACCAAGCATCTTCCTAAGTAATGACGATACTAAAAAGCAATTTCTCTCAAAAGTAGAAATGTTTAACGATTAGTTTCGACCGCACTCAAAATCTGATTGGTGGTACAACAAAGACGTTCCTAACTAACATTTTCAGCGCTCTAAGCTACTGTCATTTGCTTTCTGCTGCATAACAGTCGAATTCAAGCACTGAACGCCGAATAAAAAGCAGGCCAGCCGAAAAAAAACCTTATGGCTAATACACAGCTGCAATGCAAATACCATACAACTACCCAGTTCAGTTTTCTGAAATCAACCCAACAAACATTTTTGTTGTACAAGAGTGGAACAAACCTATCTTAAGCCAACTTTAGCTTAAGAAGCTGTAATTCAGTTAGTTCTGTTTCTTGGGAATCACTTGTCACTGGTTCTGCCTTGACTGCACTACCATTCAGCTCCAGAAGATTTCCCGGAAGATGTAAAAACTCAAACTTATCGAATAGGAGACCCCTCGAATAAAACAACTGCTACTATACAGTTGTTGCCGAAATCACAAAACAACAGCGCTTTGAAGCTCGTTTTGCGATATCATTACAGCTAGAAGCTGTATTGCTTTATCAACGCATCTTGACGGATGTAAACATTATGACCAAAACAAAACGTAAGCGGGATACATATATGGCTGCAACACAACCACTTTACATCTATCCACCTCGGTTTTGTGAAATCATTTGAGTTGCTCCGGAAGAGTTGCTGGGAGATGTGCCAATCGAATAAGAGTCGCCACCAATAAAACAGCTGCTTTTATACAGTACTTTTCGTTATGTTGGCAAATACGCGCAGGTTATTTTTATGTCCTCCGATTTTAGGACAAACTCTAATGCTTCTATTTTCTCTGATAGACTGAATGTTGATTTGTAGTATCTTAATTTTCTTGTCTATTTCTGCTGTTGTTGTTATTCTGGTTTTCTGTATGGTTCTCTGATGTTTCTGTTACGTTTTTCCTAGATTCCGTGACAATTTCCTTCAGTACCGCGTTGACTCTGATGATCAGCGCATCCAGCAGGTCGAACTGATTCTCGTGTTTTGGGTCTCTTCTGGCTAGCACTTCGTTCGCCTTCTGTTGGGAAATCTGTCTTTTTTGGACCGCTTATTTCACCTTGATTTGTTGCTTTCTTTCCGAGCATCTTCGGTGATTTCCCCAGCAAATGAGGCATCTGGTTTGTTGCACGCATTCCATCTGGCTGTCATGCATGTTACCGCAATTGGCACATTTTGTGTTTTTCCATGCATGCATGCTCCTGTCTTGTGTCTGAACCTTCAGGACTTTCAACACTGCTTCATGGGAAAGATGTATAGAGCTCCGGAACACATCCTCACCATTTTTGTGTTCACTAGGTCTCCTTGGTTGTTATTTTTATCTTTTTACTAGCTGTCCCGGCAAACTTTGTCTTGCCAAGCTATGGTGGTTTTTTTTTTTTCCTTCTAAACCATAGGGGGATAAATCTGCTCATCAGACACCCTAACAGGAAGGTTAGGGTAGTGTGGGGATGAGGCCGTCTTCTACAATGCCGGTAGAAGCCAGGACTACTCTCTCCTCGACCCACTAAAACACATTCCTATGGTCGCCAAACCCTACGTCTCTCCGGAACCACCAAGAAGGTATTGCTTCAGAGAGGGGCTAGTGCATATCGCACCCTCAAGGTTAGCTGCCGTAGCCTAGCAGCAACGAACATCGATGACTCGCTCTGGAGAGTCCATCACGATAGCATGCTGGCGCTTAGCCAGTTTCCCGAGTGGTCCTCGCCACTCCCTTTGTCCTCGGAAGGCGGGCAGGGTCAACCCCACCCGCGCCCTACTGCTGAGCGGACATCAAGAACGGATGCCCACATGCAACCCGATCTGACCTGCTGAAGGCAAGGGTATCACTACCCTTCAGGCCTTATCAGCTGCATCCGTAGGTTGCAGACAGCAGGGTCTCACCTACCCCGACCCTTGCCGGGACCCCTTTCCAACCGCGGGCTCAGATCCAACCCAGTAGACTGACGCCACGACAGCACCGCTACCGGGACTTCCTCTCCGCGGCCACTTAATCGCTGTAAGGGTCGATCTCGACCGCAGGGCACCGGTATGACCTACGAAGCCGACTTCGAACCCCTGGACCACCTCTTGTACTGCATCTGGACTAGCCATTCTCCGAGTCCACGCGCCACCACCTTTGTAGCTCCCAGACGATATGGGTGATAGCCGTTGAAACGGCATTCCAGCTAATCTCATCCCTACACATTCTCTGGACCAAGTTTTCCGGAGTTGTGTCCTCCCCGCATGTGGCAAGCATGCGGTCACGCATTGTGCGAAAACGCGGGCACACGAACAAAACGTGTTCCGCCGTTTCCTCTAAACCATTGCACACTGGGCATTCGGGAGAATCCGCATGCCCGAAACGGTGTAGATACTGTCGGAAGCAACCATGACCTGTAAGGACCTGTGTCAGGTGGAATGAAACTTCCCCATGGCGCCTATTAATCCAACTATCTACCCTCGGTATCAACCTATGGGTCCACCTTCCTTTGGTGGAACTGTCCCACGCGCGCTGCCATTTGACCATAGAGGCCATCCTGACAGTCTTGCGTATGCCTCTTGTGCCGCGTATTTCGAAGCACTCCATATCCTCACTGATAAGAATGCTGATGGGCACCATACCAGTAATGACACAGAGAGCGTCGTGTGACACGGTACGGTACGCGCTTGCAACCCTCAGACCAGCGCTGTTATTGGTCATGAGCTTCCCATGACGATGAACAAGTAGGCTCTTTCATCGTCACAAGACAAAACGAGCATTCGCGCACTTCATCATGTCATTTTGCAATAATCAAGCGTCATGACGGAAATTTTCATATTGTTTTGAAATTAAAATTTTCACCTGGTCCAAGTAAATTTTAGCTAGCCGTTGTATTTAACAGATAGAGAAGACATACATTCATGCTTTAAAGGATTTAAACAATGACAAAATCCATGAATGTTGTAGTAGTTGCCTTGTTTACAACCATGTCACGCTCCGTCGTGACCGAAAAATGAGCGAATATTGTTAGACTCTCTTGGTCATTGTCTCCCGATTCGATGACATTGAGAGAGGCACTTCTGTAAAATTCGCGTGACGACCCTTGTTGACGCTGACGCTTTCCAAGCCTGCCTCAGACACATAAGCCTGTAAGTACTTTCCAGCTTCCGTCGGTAGCATTCAGTACTTAGCGCGGTACCCCACGCCGGGCCGCCATACCTAAGTATGGACGTAGCAACACTAGCCAGAAGCTTGCGCTTACTGGCGTACACCGCTGAGCTATTGGACATCATCCGGGACAGTGCCGCAATAGCTGTGGAGGCTCTTTTACAGGCATAATCGACGTGGCTACCGAAGGTAAGCTTATCGTCGATCATCACGCCCAAGTGTTTGACGGAGCGCTTTGACAGGATAGTGCACTCTCCTACACTGATCTCCGTCTGCTGCGCCGACTGCATGTTGTTAACAACCGTCACCTCTGTCTTGTGGTGAGCCAGCTCCAGTTTTCTGGACCGCATCCACGCCTCCACAACCTTGATCGAGTGGTCGGTAGTCAACTTCACCTCCTCGATCGTTTCACCGTAGACTTCGAGCGTAATATCGTCGGCAAATCCGACAATCACCACTCCCACTGGGTACTCTAACCTCAACACCTCGTCGTACATGACATTCCATAACACCGGACCCAGGGTGGAACCTTGCGGGACTCCTGAGATTATGTGAAAGCACTTCCGACCCACCTCCGTGTAGTAAACTAGTACGCGATTCTGAAAGTAACTTTCGAGAATCTTGTACAAGTACTCCGGTACCCCCAGACACAAAAGCGCATCGGCAATAGCAGACCAGCTGGCGCTATTAAACGCATTCCTTACATCCAGAGTCACTACCGCGCAGAAGCGAATTCCCCTCCTCTTAGGCTCGAGTGCTTTCTCGGCGGTTTTTGTAACCGACAAGATAGCGTCTACGGTGGACCTCCCCTTCCGGAAGCCGTACTGGTTGCTCGAAAGACCATTTTCGCCCTCAGTGAACCTCAACATTCTATTGAGGATGATCTTTTCGAGCACCTTCCCCGCCGTGTCAATCAAGCATATTGGTCTATATGCCAACGGGTCTCCGGGTGGTTTCCCCGCCTTTGGCAATAGTACCAGGCTCTGCCTCTTCCAAGCTTCTGGGAAAACTCCCTCGTCCAGGCATTTCTGCATAGCAAACCTGAACATCTCGGGGGCTTCTGCAATAGCTACTTTTAAGGCCAGGTTCGGAACTCCGTCCGGACCTGGGGCCTTACCTACGCTAAGGGACTTAGCTATCCCCGCAAGTTCCACATCGGTGACCCTTTCCTCATCGCCAGCCCCAGTCCCCGGCTGGCCTACGAAAGGAGGCCAAGGACTAGGATCATGACGCGGAAAGAGTCCTCCAATGATCCCCTCCAACATCTCTGGAGATTGCTCTGTAGGAGCCATCACACCTCTCGTCTTGGCCATAACAATCCTGTAGGCATCACCCCACGGGTTCGTATTGGCACTCTGACAGAGACCCTCAAAGCAGGCCTTTTTGCTTGCTCTTATCTCGGTCTTAAGCGCGGCTTTTGCAGCGGCGAACACCACCCGCCGTTCGTTTCGCTCTTCCTCTGATCGTGCTCGCTGCATCCGCCGCCTAGCCCGTAGGCAGGCGCGGCGCAGGTCCGCAATCGCGTCGGTCCACCAGTAAGCCGGTGGCCTCCCATTTCTAGGGTGGACTCGCCTAGGCATGGTCGCATCACACGCACTTGAGAGCACCGCTACCAGCTCGTCGCCGTCTAAACCGAGTAAGTTTCGCTCACGGCGGAGCGCTTCCCTAAATACCTCTTCGTCGAAGTATGGTGTCTTCCACTAACGAGGGCTTGGCCTTGGCCTAGCCGCCTCTTCTTCTATCCGCTGTCTGCTGTTGTTGTAGTCGATACTGTAGCGAACCGCCAGGTGGTCGCTGTGAGTGTAGCCATCATCTACTCTCCAGTTCGAACTACTTGTTAGGCCAGGACTACAAAAGGTCACGTCAATAATTGACTCCGCTCCGTTTCGACTATAGGTACTCTTGGTACCGACGTTAGCCAAGTCGACATCTAAGATGGCCAGTGTTTCTAGCAGGATCTGACCCCGCTGGTTCGTGAAACGGCTTCCCCATTCCACAGCCCAGGCATTAAAGTCACCCGCTATTACCACCGGCCTTCGCCCTGTTAGCACGGTCGTTAAGCGGTCCAGCATTTGCGTGAACCGCTCGATCGGCCACCGCGGAGGCGCATAACAGCTACAGAAGAAGACCCCGTTTACTTTGGCGACCACGAAGCCCTCATAGGTAGTAGACACCAACTCCTGCACGGGGTATTTACCCGTCGTCCATATCGCCGCCATTTTCCTGGTCCCATCCGAGGCCCAGTTGCCGTTGCCGGCGGGTACTCGGTATGGGTCCGAAATGATGGCGATATCCGTCTCCCACTCAGAAACCGCCTGACAAAGCAGTTGCTGAGCCGCATCACAGTGGTTCAGGTTCAGCTGAGTTACCTGCACTGTGATTTGTTGCTCACTGCGGCTTTCTTAAAGGCCGGGCACCCTGGACCACCCATCGCATGTCTGTTTTTCGAGGTTTTCCCGGTACAGATCATGCATATGGGCGGACTCGTGCAGCTTTGGGCCTTATGACCTTCAGCGCCGCATCGCCTACACAGTTTGCGCCTGTCGGGGCCTTTGCAGTCCCACGACTTGTGTCCTGGTTCCAGACACCTGAAGCAAACCTCAGGTGGCTCGTGGAATGTCAGGTGACATACACACCAGCCCACCTTAATACTCCCTACTTTAACGGACTTTTTAACATCCGCCACAGGTAGCTGAACCAAAGCTATCTGTGTCCCTGCTGGCCCTCTCCGTAGCTTAACGGCTGCGGCGGCCACCTGCACATCGCACTGTTGCCGCAGTGCCGTGACGAGCTCTTCCACTTCGGTGATCTCGTCAATGTCTTTGACCTTCAGAGTCGCCTCATGTGCCAGAGCCCTCACCTGCACACCTTCGCCAAGGACCTCTTCTGCCAGCCTTTTGTAGGCGGCGCCCTTGTGCTCCTTCTGGCGCTTCAGCTCCAGGATCATCTCGCCCGTACGAGTACGTCTAATACTGCGTACGTCGGCTCCAAGACCCTCAAGCTTGGCGTCGCTTCGCATCGTCTTCAAGACGTCCGAGTACTTGGACTGTTCCGTCTTGATGACGATAGCGTCGCCTTTCTCACGCCTGGCACCTGCCTTCCTACGCCTTGGTTTGGCGTCCTGTACTTCTACCTGTGGATTCACCTTCTTCTTCTTCCTCCGCTCTACCTTTGTCCAAGGAGGGTCTTCTCCTTGGATCGCCCTGCTCTGTGGCTGCTGAGGGCCCACCATTGGTCGTAACCCCTTGTTCCCATCGTTCCGGGACGGGCCAGCCTTTTCAGGCCCACCCTTCCCAGCTTTCCGGGAACCCTGGCTGGGGTCCGACTTTCCAGCGTTACCACCGGCTTTCGGGGTTATTATACGCCTGGCCTTGCGGGCGCCGCCAGACAGCTCCTCACCTGACGGCTGCCTCGCCCGCTTCTGCGAATGCTTGTCCCGTTTGTCACGAGCATTCGCTTCCACACTCCTCGGACTACCTGCGAAGGAGAAGGCCTCTGTTTGTGTAAACTTCGACACATTCTCCTTTGCTGGTTCCGCCGCTGTAGCAGCCAGCAACGCCACCGCGTGCTCCTGCTTGGCCTCATCGACAGACACTCTAAGTCTAAGCAAGGCCGTTTTCAGGTCCTTGCTTATATTCGACTTAGTTGTCGCAAAGTCGATGATTTTGCCAAGCTGGTGCTCAGCAACCTCTAATGCGGGCCGTGCTTTACCAACTTCTTGGCTGATGGCCCTCAGCAGCCACGCTCCGTCCATGACCTCCACCGGCTGGCTTGCCGTGGAGTGGACAGGAGCTCCCACGCTTGAGCTACGTAAGCTACCAGCACCTGACTCCTCGCTTCTCCTTGTCGGAGACCTCATCAACCCACTTCTTGCGAAGGGGTTGATCGCACCACTACTTCCACCTAAGTTATTTGATTTTTGATTTTTGCTCATACTTGTTCCCACGTGTTGCACGAGAAATAATGTCCACCACGCCAGAGCTCTGCATTAACGCGGTAAGGGACAGCATACTGTGGGGGGTGCCCAGGTACCCCACAGGCTCCGTTAAAGATCGAGCATCTTTTTCACCCCCTCGATCACTCATTCCTCGGCACGGGTCGCTTGACACCTTGAATTGGGGTAGTAGTCCTATTCTTAGCCGGCAACTACGCGGCTGACTCGCAAGCGGGGGGGTGCGTCAGGCCCCAGGACATCCGTCCCTGCTGCCCCAAGCTATGGTGGTTTGACAACTGTTGAGGTGATCGCAGCACCGCACTCTAGATTGATTTCATTTTTAAGCGCTGTTTGCAGTTCAGAAGGAATTTTATGGCCTATCTTGATGCATGGGAAATTCCTTGCCTGAATCGCCCAAGAAACCGTTTTTCATCGATCGTAGTACGCAGTTGCGAAGGAATGACAACTCAAATGGCAGTCACTGTGAAATGTTTCTGCCAGGAATCGGTCAAGAACTTTCTTGAGCGATTCCTTTTGAACTTGAAACTGGGCCTTATTGTGCTAGATTTCTTTCCTGTTCATTAAAAATTAGTATTTTTGCAATTTTCATACTTTTATAGACGATTTTTGTAACTTTTCTTGCTTATAAACACAGCCACCATGAATACGAATCGAACCATGCAAGACTCATGCTGATCGGTCCACCCGTTCTTGAGTTTTGTTGCCTCAAAGGAACTTCAAACTCATTTATATATATATACTAGCTGCCCCGGCAAACTTTGTATTGCCATTTTTGTGGTGGTTTGACAATTTTTAAGTTCATTGCATCACAGCACTCTAGATTGGTTTTATTTTGATCAGGTTGAATTTCTTCCCAGCTCATCAAAAATCAGTACTTTCACTATTTTTATACTTTTTGAGAATATTTTCCTAACTTTTATTACTTATAAACACAGCCACCACAAATACGAATCGAATTGTGCAAGAGTCATGCTGATCGGTTCGGCCGTTCTTGAGTTTTGTTGCCTCAAAGGAACTCCAAACTCATTTTTATATATATAGACTAGCTGTCCCGGCAGACGTTGTACTGCCATTTTGGTTGTGATTGTTTGACAACTGTTGTGGGGTCATTTTGGCGCCGCACTCTAGATCAGGTATCAGGTATCAGAAGGCCGGCTCCAGAGGCACGTTATCCTCCATTTGGGACATTTGTGCCATCGCCAAAATAACAGCCTATTTCATCATCTACCTGAGGGAAAAGGAAGGAAAAAGGATTTGGATGGGGATAGGGACAGGTAGGGAAATAGGAAAAATACCCTGGAAGAGGGTACTAACGCACAAGCGTACCACAATGGGTTCAAACAGCGCCCTGAAAAGGGCACTGTAATAACGCATAAAGCGAAAGAGAGCCTATAGCTCTTTACCACAGCGGGTTAAGAACAACAGAATATCCTGAAGATTCAGGTTTCTGAAGTCAGTTTCACTTAATAAGTGTTTACCGAATACTCGGAAACGCAGTTGCGCGAAAACTGGACAGTGACATATCAAATGATACGAAGTTCCATAATCGGATTCACAGCTATCACAGGCAAATGAATCAGCTTGTTGAATATTCGCCATGTGATAGCTGTGTCGGCAGTGGCCAGTCAATGCTTTGACCAGCATGCTGCAATTCTGCTTAGACAGATTAGTTAGATACTTCGCCACCCGTAGAGATGGCTCAGCACTATACAATTTGGTTTGACGACATGACTCCAAACTATTCCAATATTGTCTGTGTTGAGTGACAGCCCAGGTATGAATCTGAAGCTTAATCCAACACTTCGATATCGGAATAGCTGGCTCAGGGCCAATGAAGTCATGTGATGCTCCAGAGCGAGCTAACTCATCAGCCAATTCATTTCCAGCGATGGAAGAATGACCAGGTACCCATAGAAGGTGAACAGCGTTTGCTGAATTCAGCTCCTCGATTTGAGTTCGACAAGCGATAACTATCTTCGACCTGGAGTTGGCCGAAGCAAGTGCTTTAATAGCAGCCTGGCTATCTGAACAGAAGTATATTACTTTGCCCATTACGTGCTGCTGAAGTGCTGATTGCACTCCGCACATAAGAGCAAATATTTCGGCCTGAAAAACGGTACAGTGTCTACCAAGTGAATAAGACTGATACAGCCTTAGCTCACGAGAATAAACACCAGCACCTGCTCGACCTTCGAGAAGGGAGCCATCAGTGTAACATACGATGCCGTCTGAAATACTTCTTTCCAGATAACCAGATGTCCACTCTTCCCGGGAAGGGAATTTCGTGGAAAATGTCCTATATGGAAAATTACAAGCAATTGTAAGATCACTTGGAGCAAGGACAATTTTGTCCCAATTCACCAAAAGTGGAAACAACGAGGTGTGTGTTGATGTGCGGTTCACAGGAGTTTCCTCTAGTAGACCGAGTACCCGTAACCGGTAAGTGCAAGAAAGGGCTTCTTGTTTGAGATGAATGTGTAGTGGGGCAACGTCAAAGAGAACTTCTAGCGCTGCCGTAGGAGTTGAAGAGAACGCTCCAGACATCGCCATTAAGCACATCCTTTGGAGATGGCCTAATTTTGATTGGACCGTTCTCACTTCACCCTTTTGCCACCACACAAGACATCCATAAGCCAATATTGGCCGAGCCACAGTTGTGTAAATCCATTTGATATACTTGGGTTTTAGACCCCAAGTTGTACCAAAAGTACGCCGGCATTGCCCGAAGGCCATACAAGCTTTCTTGATTCTGAACTCAATGTGAGGTGTCCAGGAAAGCTTGGAATCAAGAATGACTCCAACGTACTTTACCTGTTCAGTCACATCGATTTCAGAATCAAAGAGACGCAAAGGTCGAACGCCATTACGGTTTCGCCTTTCCGTGAAAAGAACAATAGATGTTTTATTCGGATTAACCGAAAGGCCATTTTGGCGACACCAACCCTCAACTACCTGAAGGGCGTTTTGCATCAGGTCGAAAAGGGTGCTGATGCACATACCAACTAACAATGTTAGGTAGTCGTCGGCAAAACCATAAGTAGGAAAACCGCTATTATTGAGTTGCCTCAATAGCGTATCTGCTACGAGATTCCACAAAAGCGGTGATAAGACTCCCCCTTGGGGGCATCCACAAACACTCAATTTCCTGATCCCTGCTAGACGCAATGTCGAGAAGAGATATCGGTTTTTGAGCATTTGGTGAATCCAATTGGAAATCATTGGAGATATACCATGACTCCGTGCGGCTTCCAATATGGCATCGAAAGGCACGTTGTCAAAGGCACCCTCGATATCTAAGAAAACACCCAAACAAGATTGCTTTTGAGCGAATGCTTTCTCGATATCGTAAACAACCTTGTGTAGAAGAGTCACAGTGGACTTACCAGATTGGTAGGCATGTTGGTTTACATGAAGAGGCACGTTGGCCAGATGAACATCACGGATATGATGATCCACAATGCGTTCTAAGCATTTCAGAAGAAAAGAGGTCAAACTGATAGGTCTGAAACTCTTTGCTTCTTCATACGACGCACGACCCACTTTCGGAATAAACTTTACAGTAATATCCCTCCAGGATTTGGGAATATACCCTGTAGCAAAACTGCAAACAAGTAGTTTTTTCAAAACATGTTTGAAATAATCAAATCCCTTCTGAAGCAAAATAGGATAAATCCCATCTGCCCCAGGAGACTTGAAAGGAGCAAAGCTGTTAAGAGCCCACTCAATCGATTCTATAGTTACAATACTCCGAGCCGAAGCTAAAGAATCATAACTACAAGAAAAGACATCAGGATCATCCGAAGATGTAATATCCACACATCCAGGGAAGTGTGTGCTGAATAAGCATTCCAGAACTTCCTCATCAGAGGAAGTCAGATCGCCATTTGGCAAACGAAGTTCGTTCACCCGGAAATCCTTAGATTTCGCAAGGATTTTGTTTAACCGACTGACTTCACTCAAGCTGGAAACATTTGTACAAAGGTTTTTCCAGCCGGATCGTTCAGCAGACCGGAGAGCTTTCCTGTAGGCCTTGCGAGCCGACCTGAAAGCCTCCGAACCAGCCGAACGTCGTCTGTTCCAACTCTTTCTACATTGTTTCCTGAGTTTCGCCAGATCAGAGTTCCACCAAGGGGTTCCTCTTGTGATCTTCACAGACCGTAGAGGGCATGCTTCTTCAAAAGCTTCCATGATGAAGGTCGTTGTAGTATCAACGGCATCATCTAAATCACTTGGAGTGTCAATGGATGGTGAATATCCATGAAATTTGGCTGCAACCAAATCAGTATAAAGATCCCAGTTTGTTGACCGAGGATTCCTGAAACGCAATGTTTGCGAAGTAACATTTAAATGTTCAAAAAAGATATAGCGATGGTCAGATAAAGATTCTTCATCTGACACATGCCAATTGGTCAGCTCGTGACTAATTCTGCTAGAGCAAAGCGTTATATCTAACACTTCCTCTCTAGCAGATACCATGAAGGTTGGGCGGTTGCCTATGTTAAGTAATGCAAGATCTGTACTACTTAAGTACTCCATCAAACTGGAGCCTCTCAAGTTAATGTCTGAGCTGCCCCAGATGATATGGTGAGCATTAGCATCACTGCCAACAATTAGCGGAAGGCCTTTTGAAGTGCAGTATGCGATGACTTGTTTGAAAGCATCCGTAGGGGATGGTTCATCATGTGGTAAATACACAGAACAATAGACGTATTTCCTGTTGAGGTTTCCAACAGATACATCAATTGTGATAGCACATACATCTCTGGTGGTTAGTTCAGAGATGAGTGTAGCAACTATTGCGTTGTTGACAAGCACACAGGCTCGAGGCATGACACGCGAGTTTGCCATTTCATGTTTACTGAAAGTGGCAAACACCGGGTTCACAAGGTTTCCTAGATAGAAATTTCCCTTACGAAAGTAAGGTTCTTGTACCAAGGCCACTTGGGCTGTACCATTTTGCATAAGTCTGCAAAGATTGATCGTTGCTGTTCTTTTATGCTGAAGATTGATCTGAGCTATCCTAACCGTAGCCACTACCCAAACTAGGTAAGATTAAACTCTTCGCGACAGCAGCACAACAAAGAACAGCAACAATAAAACCAAATCGGTATCGATTGGAAAACGCCAAAGGCGAGGATACACAGAATACACTGTGTAAATCGCATAATGCGAAACCATATAGGTGAAAATTTAAACTAATTAACAACATCTTCATAATCCCGCCCTTATTTAGCCTCAAGTGAGACTAAAGAAGGGCAGCTGATTATCTCGGAGCAACACAAGGTCCACTGCACCATTGCTCCGGTTAGCGCAGTAAGGGCTACATACTGTGGAGGGCGCCCTGGTACTCCACAGGCTCCGTTAGCGGTTAGGTTTTTATTAGACCCCCCTAGCCATTCATTCCTAGGCACGGTAAGCATAAAGCCGCATCACACCATGAATTAGGGGTCACCTGTTGGTGGATTCTTACCACCGGAACAGGCGGTCCGTAGTGTTATTCTTAGCCAATTGAGACAATCGCTACCGACACTACACAGCTATCTAGGCTGATCGAGAAAAGAAGTTAATATTGATGATCAACTTCATACGGACTCGAACAGCCGACGTTCATTAAAAATTAGTATTTTTGCAATTTTCTTACTTTTATAGACGATTTTTGTAACTTTTCTTGCTTATAAACACAGCCACCATGAATACGAATCGAACCATGCAAGACTCATGCTGATCGGTCCACCCGTTCTTGAGTTTTGTTGCCTCAAAGGAACTTCAAACTCATTTATATATATATACTAGCTGTCCCGGCAGACGTTGTACTGCCATTTTGGTTGTGATTGTTTGACAACTGTTGTGGGGTCATTTTGGCGCCGCACTCTAGATCGGTATTATTGCGATCTGTTGATTTTCTTCCCAACTCTTGCTAATTTCGGTAGTTTTATAGTTTTTCTTCATTTAAGATGATTTTCGTTACTTTTTATACATATAAACACAGCTACCAGGAATACGAATCGAACCCTGCAAGACTCATACTGATCGGTTCATCCGTTCGTGAGTTTTGTTGCCTCAAAGGAGCATCAAACTCATTTTTATATATAGATATATATATATATATATATATATATATATATATATATATATATATATATATAGATAGATATAGATATAGATATAGATATAGATAGAAGATACCCTCTACGCTGATGACTTCTTCGGATACCTTAGGTTTCGTTGTAACGTAGTAGAACCCCTTTCGCCAGTCCTATGATTTCTTTTTAGATGTATTGTACGTACATTCTTACATACTTGAAGAAATTTTTAAAGCAATTCCAAAAGAAACAATCATCTGCGGGTCCGCAATAAATTTCCCATAAAGGTTTTAAAGCTAAATTAGCCCTATATTTTTTTACAATTCCAAAAGTCCGTCGCAATTCAAGAATAATTCTTCCAACTGTATTCTCAACTACGATCTTACAAGGAATCACAAATAAACACAAAAGTTCTCGGTGCAATCACACTAGAAGTTCCCCCAGAACAATAGTGAAATATCTCTCGTAGCAATCGCCTTAGAACGCCCCAGAACTCGACTGAAGTACCACAATCCCGAACGAAATTTCTTCAAATCCGATCAGTAAACAACAAATCCATGAAACGTCAAAGACCTAGAAACATTTCTCATAGCAGTGCCCTATATGAACTCGTTTTCCGGCAGATTTTCAAGGGCTGTCATTAGGGGGTCATATGATTCCGTTAGGGTCAAGTTGAGTGCTGGACACACGCCGCTCTCTTCCTGTTTGGCAGGTACTCGGAGTTGTCGTACGAGGTCCTCAAACCTCCTTCTTGCTGTCGGCCGTACCTTTTTGAACAAAACATGGACCTTCTTGACGGCAGAAGCTGAAACGCAACTTCAACAGTTTAACTAGTATTAATTAACGTCATGTCATGTTAAGGTTGAAGGATTCGTCATTGACATAATCGTCATCATTGAAAATTCGGAAGCAGTTTTCTCGTTCAAAGCTGAAAATACCGCAATGAAAATGTATTCAATGTATTGCGGATGCAGAATGGAGTACAGTGAATACATTTTCAGTGTAAACATTTATGTTTTGAGCGAGAAAACTGCTTTTGAATTTTCAATGATGACGATTGAACAATGACGAATCCTTCAACCTTAACGAATAAGTTTTGAATGAAATATCGGACCGTCAATCCAGTAACGGCATTGTACTTTGAGACAGTTTCAAGCCCCCTCTAATCACTTGTATTGTAGTTCTGTACCAAAATGACCAATTTTTCAGCGTACATCTTGACCAACCGACTTTCATTTTGGTGAAACGCAATGCGATGTCAGCAACGTCCTGCAGTAGTTGACGACAACAAGATCGTTAAGGTACCGAATGCCGAAACGAACTTCCAAAAACTCGAATGTTCTGGTCAATTTCCCACAACAGTGATTTTGGATATTTTGTGCAGAGTTCCGATCGAGTTCAGTGTGCACATCTTGAGCATTTCATAATTTACCTAAGATGGATGCTCTTTGGAACGTACTCGGAATGCCAAAACAAAAAATACACAACGTCCCAACTGGGACTAAGCCTGTTTCTCACAGTTTTTTTACTTAGATGATAAGGTTAAAATCTCAGGTTCAAAATACTGAAAAGGTTTAGAATATATGAAAATCTATCCATTTCTTGTGACACTCATGAACATGCCGAGAATACCTCGGTCTTCAGT